>NW_026525542.1:0-272500 GCF_943737925.1 Anopheles nili
TATTTTTAGATCGAGGATGTACTAAAAAAATTTTTTTAGATCGAGGATGTACTAAAAAATTTTTTTTAGATCGAGGATGTACTAAAAAAATTTTTTTTTTGATCGAGGATGTACTAAAAAAATTTTTTTTAGATCGAGGATGTACTAAAAAAATTTTTTAGTTCGAGGATGTACAAAAAAAATTTTTTCATATCAAGGATGTACTAAAAAAATTTTTTATAGATCGAGCATGTACTAAAAAAATTTTTTTTGATCTAGGATGTACTAAAAAAATTTTTTTTAGATCGAGCATGTACTAAAAAAATTTTTTTAGATCGAGGATGTACTAAAAAAATTTTTTTAGATCGAGGATGTACTAAAAAAAATTTTTTCATATCAAGGATGTACTAAAAAAATTTTTTTTTAGATCGAGGATGTACTAAAAAAAATTTTTTAGATCGAGGATGTACTAAAAAAATTTTTTTAGATCGAGGATGTACTAAAAAAATTTTTTTCATATCAAGGATGTGCTAAAAAAATTTTTTTTAGATCGAGGATGTACTAAAAAATTTTTTTTTGATCGAGGATGTACTAAAAAAATTTTTTTCATATCAAGGATGTACTAAAAAAATTTTTTTTAGATCGAGGATGTACTAAAAAAATTTTTTTTTGATCGAGGATGTACTAAAAAAATTTTTTTTAGATCGAGGATGTACTAAAAAAATTTTTTTTAGATCGAGGATGTACTAAAAAAATTTTTTTAGATCGAGGATGTACTAAAAAAATTTTTTTGATCGAGGATGTACTAAAAAAATTTTTTTTAGATCGAGGATGTACTAAAAAAATTTCTTTAGATCGAGGATGTACTAAAAAAAATTTTTTCATATCAAGGATGTACTAAAAAAATTTTTTTTAGATCGAGGATGTACTAAAAAATTTTTTTTTGATCGAGGATGTACTAAAAAAATTTTTTTCATATCAAGGATGTACTAAAAAAATTTTTTTTAGATCGAGGATGTACTAAAAAAATTTTTTTCATATCAAGGATGTACTAAAAAAATTTTTTTTGATCGAGGATGTACTAAAAAAATTTTTTTAGATCGAGGATGTACTAAAAAAAATTTTTTCATATCAAGGATGTACTAAAAAATTTTTGTTTTAGATCGAGGATGTACTAAAAAAATTTTTTTTGATCGAGGATGTACTAAAAAAATTTTTTTTCATATCAAGGATGTACTAAAAAAATTTTTTTTAGATCGAGGATGTACTAAAAAAATTTTTTTTGATCGAGGATGTACTAAAAAAATTTTTTCATATCAAGGATGTACAAAAAAAATTTTTTTTGATCGAGGATGTACTAAAAAAATTTTTTTAGATCGAGGATGTACTAAAAAAAATTTTTTTACATCGAGGATGTACTAAAAAATTTTTTTTGATCGAGGATGTACTAAAAAAATTTTTTTTCATATCAAGGATGTACAAAAAAATTTTTTTTTAGATCGAGGATGTACTAAAAAAATTTTTTTTGATCGAGGATGTACAAAAAAAATTTTTTTAGATCGAGGATGTACTAAAAAAATTTTTTTTGATCGAGGATGTACTAAAAAAATTTTTTTTTGATCGAGGATGTACTAAAAAAATTTTTTTAGATCGAGGATGTACTAAAAAAATTTTTTTCATATCAAGGATGTACTAAAAAAATTTTTTTTACATCGAGGATGTACTTAAAAAAATTTTTTTTGATCGAGGATGTACTAAAAAAATTTTTTCATATCAAGGATGTACTAAAAAAATTTTTTTTAGATCGAGGATGTACTAAAAAATTTTTTTGATCGAGGACGTACTAAAAAAATTTTTTTTGATCGAGGATGTACTAAAAAAATTTTTTCATATCAAGGATGTACTAAAAAAATTTTTTTTAGATCGAGGATGTACTAAAAAAATTTTTTTAGATCGAGGATGTACTAAAAAAATTTTTTTAGATCGAGGATGTACTAAAAAAATTTTTTTCATATCAAGGATGTGCTAAAAAAATTTTTTTTAGATCGAGGATGTACTAAAAAATTTTTTTTTGATCGAGGATGTACTAAAAAAATTTTTTTCATATCAAGGATGTACTAAAAAAATTTTTTTTAGATCGAGGATGTACTAAAAAAATTTTTTTTTGATCGAGGATGTACTAAAAAAATTTTTTTTAGATCGAGGATGTACTAAAAAAATTTTTTTTGATCGAGGATGTACTAAAAAAATTTTTTCTTATCAAGGATGTACTAAAAAAATTTTTTTTAGATCGAGGATGTACTAAAAAAAATTTTTTCATATCAAGGATGTACTAAAAAATTTTTTTTTAGATCGAGGATGTACTAAAAAATTTTTTTTTGATCGAGGATGTACTAAAAAAATTTTTTTCATATCAAGGATGTACTAAAAAAATTTTTTTTAGATCGAGGATGTACTAAAAAAATTTTTTTCATATCAAGGATGTACTAAAAAAATTTTTTTTGATCGAGGATGTACTAAAAAAATTTTTTTAGATCGAGGATGTACTAAAAAAATTTTTTTCATATCAAGGATGTACTAAAAAATTTTTGTTTTAGATCGAGGATGTACTAAAAAAATTTTTTTTGATCGAGGATGTACTAAAAAAATTTTTTTTCATATCAAGGATGTACTAAAAAAATTTTTTTAGATCGAGGATGTACTAAAAAAATTTTTTTTGATCGAGGATGTACTAAAAAAATTTTTTCATATCAAGGATGTACAAAAAAAATTTTTTTTGATCGAGGATGTACTAAAAAAATTTTTTTAGATCGAGGATGTACTAAAAAATTTTTTTCATATCAAGGATGTACTAAAAAAATTTTTTTTACATCGAGGATGTACTAAAAAAATTTTTTTTGATCGAGGATGTACTAAAAAAATTTTTTCATATCAAGGATGTACTAAAAAAATTTTTTTTAGATCGAGGATGTACTAAAAAATTTTTTTGATCGAGGATGTACTAAAAAAATTTTTTTCATATCAAGGATGTACTAAAAAAATTTTTTTAGATCGGAGATGTACTAAAAAAATTTTTTTCATATCAAGGATGTACTAAAAAAATTTTTTTTACATCGAGGATGTACTAAAAAAATTTTTTTTGATCGAGGATGTACTAAAAAAATTTTTTCATATCAAGGATGTACTAAAAAAATTTTTTTTGATCGAGGATGTACTAAAAAAATTTTTTTAGATCGAGGATGTACTAAAAAAATTTTTTTTGATCGAGGATGTACAAAAAAAATTTTTTTAGATCGAGGATGTACTAAAAAAATTTTTTTTGATCGAGGATGTACTAAAAAAATTTTTTTTAGATCGAGGATGTACTAAAAAAATTTTTTTAGATCGAGGATGTACTAAAAAAATTTTTTTCATATCAAGGATGTACTAAAAAAATTTTTTTTACATCGAGGATGTACTAAAAAAATTTTTTTTGATCGAGGATGTACTAAAAAAATTTTTTCATATCAAGGATGTACTAAAAAAATTTTTTTTAGATCGAGGATGTACTAAAAAATTTTTTTGATCGAGGATGTACTAAAAAAATTTTTTTCATATCAAGGATGTACTAAAAAAATTTTTTTAGATCGAGGATGTACTAAAAAAATTTTTTTCATATCAAGGATGTACTAAAAAAATTTTTTTTGATCGAGGATGTACTAAAAAAATTTTTTTAGATCGAGGATGTACTAAAAAAATTTTTTTTGATCGAGGATGTACAAAAAAAATTTTTTTAGATCGAGGATGTACTAAAAAAATTTTTTTCAGATCGAGGATGTACTAAAAAAATTTTTTTTAGATCGAGGATGTACTAAAAAAATTTTTTTAGATCGAGGATGTACTAAAAAAATTTTTTTCATATCAAGGATGTACTAAAAAAATTTTTTTTACATCGAGGATGTACTAAAAAATTTTTTTTGATCGAGGATGTACTAAAAAAATTTTTTCATATCAAGGATGTACTAAAAAAATTTTTTTTAGATCGAGGATGTACTAAAAAATTTTTTTGATCGAGGATGTACTAAAAAAATTTTTTTCATATCAAGGATGTACTAAAAAAATTTTTTTAGATCGAGGATGTACTAAAAAAATTTTTTTCATATCAAGGATGTACTAAAAAAATTTTTTTTGATCGAGGATGTACTAAAAAAATTTTTTTAGATCGAGGATGTACTAAAAAAATTTTTTTTGATCGAGGATGTACAAAAAAAAATTTTTTAGATCGAGGATGTACTAAAAAAATTTTTTTACATCGAGGATGTACTAAAAAAATTTTTTTTGATCGAGGATGTACTAAAAAATTTTTTTCATATCAAGGATGTACTAAAAAAATTTTTTTTAGATCGAGGATGTACTAAAAAATTTTTTTGATCGAGGATGTACTAAAAAAATTTTTTTCATATCAAGGATGTACTAAAAAAATTTTTTTAGATCGAGGATGTACTAAAAAAATTTTTTTTGATCGAGGATGTACAAAAAAAATTTTTTTTAGATCGAGGATGTACTAAAAAAATTTTTTTAGATCGAGGATGTACTAAAAAAATTTTTTTAGATCGAGGATGTACTAAAAAAATTTTTTTTAGATCGAGGATGTACAAAAAAAATTTGTTTTAGATCGAGGATGTACTAAAAAAATTTTTTTAGATCGAGGATGTACTAAAAAAATTTTTTTCATACCAAGGATGTACTAAAAAAATTTTTTTTACATCGAGGATGTACTAAAAAAATTTTTTTTGATCGAGGATGTACTAAAAAAATTTTTTCATATCAAGGATGTACTAAAAAAAATTTTTTTTAGATCGAGGATGTACTAAAAAATTTTTTTGATCGAGGATGTACTAAAAAAATTTTTTTCATATCAAGGATGTACTAAAAAAATTTTTTTAGTTCGAGGATGTACTAAAAAAATTTTTTTTGATCGAGGATGTACAAAAAAAATTTTTTTTAGATCGAGGATGTACTAAAAAAATTTTTTTAGATCGAGGATGTACTAAAAAATTTTTTTTAGATCGAGGATGTACTAAAACAATTTTTTTTTTTGATCGAGGATGTACTAAAAAAATTTTTTTTAGATCGAGGATGTACTAAAAAAATTTTTTAGATCGAGGATGTACAAAAAAAATTTTTTCATATCAAGGATGTACTAAAAAAATTTTTTATAGATCGAGCATGTACTAAAAAAATTTTTTTTGATCTAGGATGTACTAAAAAATTTTTTTTTAGATCGCGGATGTACTAAAAAAATTTTTTTAGATCGAGGATGTACTAAAAAAATTTTTTTAGATCGAGGATGTACTAAAAAAATTTTTTTCATATCAAGGATGTGCTAAAAAAATTTTTTTTAGATCGAGGATGTACTAAAAAATTTTTTTTTGATCGAGGATGTACTAAAAAAATTTTTTTCATATCAAGGATGTACTAAAAAAATTTTTTTTAGATCGATGATGTACTAAAAAAATTTTTTTTTGATCGAGGATGTACTAAAAAAATTTTTTTTAGATCGAGGATGTACTAAAAAAATTTTTTTTAGATCGAGGATGTACTAAAAAAATTTTTTTAAATCGAGGATGTACTAAAAAAATTTTTTTGATCGAGGATGTACTAAAAAAATTTTTTTTAGATCGAGGATGTACTAAAAAAATTTTTTAGATCGAGGATGTACAAAAAAAATTTTTTCATATCAAGGATGTACTAAAAAAATTTTTTATAGATCGAGCATGTACTAAAAAAATTTTTTAGATCGAGGATGTACTAAAAAAATTTTTTTTAGATCGAGGATGTACTAAAAAAATTTTTTTAGATCGAGGATGTACTAAAAAAATTTTTTTAGATCGAGGATGTACTAAAAAAATTTTTTTCATATCAAGGATGTGCTAAAAAAATTTTTTTTAGATCGAGGATGTACTAAAAAATTTTTTTTTGATCGAGGATGTACTAAAAAAATTTTTTTCATATCAAGGATGTACTAAAAAAATTTTTTTTAGATCGAGGATGTACTAAAAAAATTTTTTTTTGATCGAGGATGTACTAAAAAAATTTTTTTTAGATCGAGGATGTACTAAAAAAATTTTTTTTAGATCGAGGATGTACTAAAAAAATTTTTTTAGATCGAGGATGTACTAAAAAAATTTTTTTGATCGAGGATGTACTAAAAAAATTTTTTTTAGATCGAGGATGTACTAAAAAAATTTCTTTAGATCGAGGATGTACTAAAAAAAATTTTTTCATATCAAGGATGTACTAAAAAAATTTTTTTTAGATCGAGGATGTACTAAAAAATTTTTTTTTGATCGAGGATGTACTAAAAAAATTTTTTTCATATCAAGGATGTACTAAAAAAATTTTTTTTAGATCGAGGATGTACTAAAAAAATTTTTTTCATATCAAGGATGTACTAAAAAAATTTTTTTTGATCGAGGATGTACTAAAAAAATTTTTTTAGATCGAGGATGTACTAAAAAAAATTTTTTCATATCAAGGATGTACTAAAAAATTTTTGTTTTAGATCGAGGATGTACTAAAAAAATTTTTTTTGATCGAGGATGTACTAAAAAAATTTTTTTTCATATCAAGGATGTACTAAAAAAATTTTTTTTAGATCGAGGATGTACTAAAAAAATTTTTTCATATCAAGGATGTACAAAAAAAATTTTTTTGATCGAGGATGTACTAAAAAAATTTTTTTAGATCGAGGATGTACTAAAAAAAATTTTTTTACATCGAGGATGTACTAAAAAATTTTTTTTGATCGAGGATGTACTAAAAAAATTTTTTTTCATATCAAGGATGTACAAAAAAATTTTTTTTTAGATCGAGGATCTACTAAAAAAATTTTTTTTGATCGAGGATGTACAAAAAAAATTTTTTTAGATCGAGGATGTACTAAAAAAATTTTTTTTGATCGAGGATGTACTAAAAAAATTTTTTTTTGATCGAGGATGTACTAAATAAATTTTTTTAGATCGAGGATGTACTAAAAAAATTTTTTTCATATCAAGGATGTACTAAAAAAATTTTTTTTACATCGAGGATGTACTAAAAAAATTTTTTTTGATCGAGGATGTACTAAAAAAATTTTTTCATATCAAGGATGAACTAAAAAAAATTTTTTTAGATCGAGGATGTACTAAAAAATTTTTTTGATCGAGGATGTACTAAAAAAATTTTTTTCATATCAAGGATGTACTAAAAAAATTTTTTTTCATATCAAGGATGTACAAAAAAATTTTTTTTTAGATCGAGGATGTACTAAAAAAATTTTTTTTGATCGAGGATGTACAAAAAAAATTTTTTTTGATCGAGGATGTACTAAAAAATTTTTTTTTGATCGAGGATGTACTAAAAAAATTTTTTTCATATCAAGGATGTACTAAAAAAATTTTTTTTAGATCGAGGATGTACTAAAAAAATTTTTTTTAGATCTAGGATGTACTAAAAAAATTTCTTTTAGATCGAGGATGTACTAAAAAAATTTTTTTAGATCGAGGATGTACTAAAAAAATTTTTTTAGATCGAGGATGTACTAAAAAAAAATTTTTTCATATCGAGGATGTACTAAAAAAATTTTTTTTAGATCGAGGATGTACTAAAAAATTTTTTTTTGATCGAGGATGTACTAAAAAAAATTTTTTCATATCAAGGATGTACTAAAAAATTTATTTTGATCGAGGATGTACTAAAAAAATTTTTTCCATATCAAGGATGTACTAAAAAAATTTTTTTCATATCAAGGATGTACTAAAAAAATTTTTTTTAGATCGAGGATGTACTAAAAAAATTTTTTTTGATCGAGGATGTACTAAAAAAATTTTTTTAGATCGAGGATGTACTAAAAAAAATTTTTTCATATCAAGGATGTACTAAAAAATTTTTTTTTAGATCGAGAATGTACTAAAAAAATTTTTTTTGATCTAGGATAAACTAAAAAAATTTTTTTTAGATCGAGGATGTACTAAAAAAATTTTTTTAGATCGAGGATGTACTAAAAAAATTTTTTTTAAATCGAGGATGTACTAAAAAAATTTTTTTAGATCGAGGATGTACTAAAAAAAAATTTTTTAGATCGAGGATGTACTAAAAACATTTTTTTTTAGATCAAGGATGTACTATAAAATTTTTTTTCATATCAAGGATGTACAAAAAAAATTTTTTTAGATCGAGGATGTACTAAAAAATTTTTTTTGATCGAGGATGTACTAAAAAAATTTTTTTAGATAGAGGATGTACTAAAAAAATTTTTTTTAGATCGAGGATGTACTAAAAAAATTTTTTTAGATCGAGGATGTACTAAAAAAATTTTTTTAGATCGAGGATGTACTAAAAAAATTTTTTTTGATTGAGGATGTACTAAAAAAATTTTTTTTAAATCGAGGATGTACTAAAAAAAATTTTTTTTAGATCGAGGATGTACTAAAAAAATTTTTTTAGATCGAGGATGTACTACAAAAATTTTTTTTAGATCGAGGATGTACTAAAAAAATTTTTTTAGATCGAGGATGTACTAAAAAAATTTTTTTAGATCGAGGGTGTACTAAAAAAATATTTTTTGATCGAGGATGTACTAAAACAATTTTTTTAGATCGAGGATGTACTAAAAAATTTTTTTCATATCAAGGATGTACTAAAAAAATTTTTTTAAATCGAGGATGTACTAAAAAAATTTTTTTAAGATCGAGGATGTACTAAAAAAATTTTTTTCATATCAAGGATGTACTAAAAAAATTTTTTATAGATCGAGGATGTACTAAAAAAAAATTTTTAGAACGAGGATGTACTAAAAAAATTTTTTTTAGATCGAGGATGTACTAAAACAATTTTTTTTAGATCGAGGATGTACTAAAAAAATTGTTTTTAGATCGAGGATGTACTAAAAACCTTTTTTTTAGATCGAGGATGTACTTAAAAAATTTTTTTAAATCGAGGATGTACTAAAAAAATTTTTTTCAGATCGAGGATGTACTAAAAAAATTTTTTTATAACGAGGATGTACTAAAAAAATTTTTTATAGATCGAGGATGTACTAGAAAAATTTTTTTTAAACCGAGGATGTACTAAAAAAATTTTTTTAGATCGAGGATGTACTAAAAAAATTTTTTTAGATCGAGGATGTACTAGAAAAATTTTTTTTAAACCGAGGATGTACTAAAAAAATTTTTTTTAGATCGAGGATGTACTAAAAAATTTTTTTTAGATCGAGGATGTACTAAAAAAATTTTTTTCATATCAAGGATGTAGTAAGAAAATTTTTTTTAGATCGAGGATGTACTAAAAAAATTTTTTTTAGATCGAGGATGTACTAAAAAAATTTGTTTTTATCGAGGATGTACTAAAAAAATTTTTTTTAGGTCGAGGATGTACTAAAAAAATTTTTTTTTAGATCTAGGATGTACTAAAAAAATTTTTTTAGATCGAGGATGTACTAGAAAATTTTTTTCATATCAAGGATGTACTAAAAAAATTTTTTTTAAATCGAGGATGTACTAAAAAAATTTTTTTAGATCGAGGATGTACTAAAAAAATTTTTTTCATATCAAGGATGTACTAAGAAAATTTTTTTTAGATCGAGGATGTACTAAAAAAATTTTTTTTAGATCGAGGATGTACTAAAAAAATTTGTTTTTATCGAGGATGTACTAAAAAAATTTTTTTTAGGTCGAGGATGTACTAAAAAAATTTTTTTTTAGATCGAGGATGTACTAAAAAATTTTTTTTAGATCGAGGATGTACTAAAAAAAATTTTTTCATATCAAGGATGTACTAAAAAAATTTTTTTTGATCGAATATGTACTAAAAAAATTTTTTTAGATCGAGGATGTACTAAAAAAATTTTTTTTAGATCGAGGATGTACTACAAAAATTTTTTTAGATCGAGGATGTACTAAAAAAAATTTTTTTAGATCGAGGATGTACTAAAAAATTTTTTTTTGATCGAGGATGTACTAAAAAAATTTTTTTAGATCGAGGATGTACTAAAAAAATTTTTTTTAGATCGAGGATGTACTAAAAAATTTTTTTTAAATCGAGGATGTACTAAAAAAATTTTTTTTAGATCAAGGATGTACTAAAAAAATATTTTTAGATCGAGGATGTACTAAAAAAATTTTTTTTTAGATCAAGGATGTACTAAAAAATTTTTTTTTGATCGAGGATGTACTAAAAAAATTTTTTTAGATCGAGGATGTACTAAAAAAATTTTTTTAGATCGAGGATGTACTAGAAAAATTTTTTTTAAACCGAGGATGTACTAAAAAAATTTTTTTAGATCGAGGATGTACTAAAAAATTTTTTTTTGATCGAGGATGTACTAAAATTTTTTTTTAGATCAAGGATGTACTAAAAATTTGTTTTTAGATCGTGGAGGTACTACAAAATTTTTTTTTAGAACGAGGATGTACTAAAAAAATATTTTTAGATCGAGTATGTACTTAAAAAAATTTTTTAGATCGAGGATGTACTAAAAAAATTTTTTTCATATCAAGGATGTACTAAAAAAATTGTTTTTCGATCGAGGATGCACTAAAAAAATTTTTTTTAGATCAAGGATGTACTAAAAAAATATTTTTAGATCGAGGATGTACTAAAAAAATTTTTTTTTAGATCAAGGATGTACTAAAAAATTTTTTTAGATCGAGGATGTACTAAAAAAATTTTTTTAGATCGAGGATGTACTAAAAAATTTTTTTTAGATCGAGGATGTACTAAAAAAATTTGTTTTTATCGAGGATGTACTAAAAAAATTTTTTTTAGGTCGAGGATGTACTAAAAAAATTTTTTTTTAGATCGAGGATGTACTAAAAAATTTTTTTTAGATCGAGGATGTACTAAAAAAAATTTTTTCATATCAAGGATGTACTAAAAAAATTTTTTTTGATCGAGGATGCACTAAAAAAATTTTTTAGATCGAGGATGTACTAAAAAAATTTTTTTAGATCGAGGATGTACTAAAAAATTTTTTTTTAGATCGAGGATGTACTAAAAAAATTTTTTTTGATCGAGGATGTACTAAAAAATTTTTTTTTGATCGAGGATGTACTAAAAAAATTTTTTTAGATCGAGGATGTACTAAACAAATTTTTTTAGATCGAGGATGTACTAAAAAATTTTTTTTAGATCGAGGATTTACTAAAAAAATTGTTTTAGATCGAGGATGTACTAAAAAAATTGTTTTAGATCGAGGATGTACTAAAAAAAATTTTTCATATCAAGGATGTACTAAAAAAATTTTTTTAGATCGAGGATGCACTAAAAAAATTTTTTAGATCGAGGATGTACTAAAAAAATTTTTTTTAGATCGAGGATGTACTAAAAAATTTTTTTTTAGATCGAGGATGTACTAAAAAATTTTTTTTTGATCGAGGATGTACTAAAATATTTTTTTTAGATCGAGGATGTACTAAAAAAATTTTTTTCATATCAAGGATGTACTAAAAAAAATTTTTCATATCAAGGATGTACTAAAAAAATTTTTTTTAGATCGAGGATGTACTAAAAAAATTTTTTTCATATCAAGGATGTACTAAAAAAATTTTTTTAGATCGAGGATGTACTAAAAAAATTTTTTTTAGATCGAGGATGTACTAAAAAAATTTTTTTTAGATCGAGGATGTACTAAAAAATTTTTTTAGATCGAGGATGTACTAAAAAAATTTTCTGCATATCAAGGATGTAGTAAAAAAATTTTTTTGAGATCGAGGATGTACTTAAAAAATTTTTTTTGATCGAGGATGTACTAAAAAAATTTTTTTTTAGATCGAGGATGTACTAAAAAAATTTTTTCATATCAAGGATGTACTAGAAAAATTTTTTTTAGATCGAGGATGTACTAAAAAAATTTTTTTCATATCAAGGATGTACTAAAAAAATTTTTTTAGATCGAGGATGTACTAAAAAAATTTTTTTTAGATCGAGGATGTACTAAAAAAATTTTTTTTAGATCGAGGATGTACTAAAAAAATTTTTTTCATATCAAGGATGTACTAAAAAAATTTTTTTTAGATCGAGGATGTACTAAAAAAATTTTTTTTAGATCGAGGATGTACAAAAAAAATTTTTTTCATATCAAGGATGTACTAAAAAAATTTTTTTAGATCGAGGATGTACTAAAAAAATTTTTTTTAGATCGAGGATGTACTAAAAAAATTTTTTTTAGATCGAGGATGTACTAAAAAAATTTTTTTCATATCAAGGATGTACTAAAAAAATTTTTTTTAGATCGAGGATGTACTAAAAAAATTTTTTTTAGATCGAGGATGTACAAAAAAAATTTTTTTCATATCAAGGATGTACTAAAAAAATTTTTTTTAGATCGAGGATGTACTAAAAAAATTTTTTTTGATCGAGGATGTACTAAAAAAATTTTTTTACATCGAGGATGTACTAAAAAATTTTTTTTTATCGAGGATGTACTAAAAAAATTTTTTTAGATCGAGGATGTACTAAAAAAATTTCTTTAGATCGAGGATGTACTAAAAAAATTTTTCCATATCAAAGATTTACTAACAAAATTTTTTTTAGATCGAGGATGTACTAAAAAAATTTTTTTAGATCGAGGATGTACTAAAAAAATTTTTTCATATCAAAGATTTACTAACAAAATTTTTTTAAGATCGAGGATGTACTAAAAAAATTTTTTTAGATCGAGGATGTACTAAAAAAATTTTTTTCATATCAAGGATGTATTAAAAAAATTTTTTTTAGATCGAGGATGTACTAAAAAAATTTTTTTTAGATCGAGGATGTACTAAAAAAATTTTTTTCATATCAAGGATGTACTAAAAAAATTTTTTTTAGATCGAGGATGTACTAAAAAAATTTTTTTAGATCGACGATGTACTAAAAAAAATTTTTTTACATCGAGGATGTACTAAAAAATTTTTTTTTATCGAGGATGTACTAAAAAAATTTTTTTAGATCGAGGATGTACTAAAAAAATTTCTTTAGATCGAGGATGTACTAAAAAAATTTTTCCATATCAAAGATTTACTAACAAAATTTTTTTTAGATCGAGGATGTACTAAAAAAATTTTTTTAGATCGAGGATGTACTAAAAAAATTTTTTCATATCAAAGATTTACTAACAAAATTTTTTTAAGATCGAGGATGTACTAAAAAAATTTTTTTAGATCGAGGATGTACTAAAAAAATTTTTTTCATATCAAGGATGTATTAAAAAAATTTTTTTTAGATCGAGGATGTACTAAAAAAATTTTTTTTAGATCGAGGATGTACTAAAAAAATTTGTTTAGATCGAGGATGTACTAAAAAAAATTTTTTCATATCAAGGATGTACTAAAAAAATTTTTTTAGATCGAGGATGTACTAAAAAAATTTTTTAGATCGAGGATGTACTAAAAAAATTTTTTTAGATCGAGGATGTACTAAAAAAATTTTTTTTAGATCGAGGCTGTACTAAAAAAATTTTTTTTGATCGAGGATGTACTAAAAAAATTTTTTTTGATCGAGGATGTACTAAAAAAATTTTTTTAGATCAAGGATGTACTAAAAAAATTTTTTTTGATCGAGGACGTACTAAAAAAATTTTTTTTAGATCGAGGATGTACTAAAAACATTTTTTTTTAGATCGAGGATGTACTAAAAAATTTTTTTTTGATCGAGGATGTACTAAAAAAATTTTTTTAGATCAAGGATGTACTAAAAAAACTTTTTTTTGATCGAGGATGTACTAAAAAAATTTTTTTTAGATCGAGGATGTACTAAAAAAATTTTTTTTGATCGAGGATGTACTAAAAAAATTTTTTTTAGATCGAGGATGTACTAAAAAAATTTTTTTAGATCGAGGATGCACTAAAAAAATTTTTCCATATCAAAGATTTACTAACAAAATTTTTTTAAGATCGAGGATGTACTAAAAAAATTTTTTTAGATCGAGGATGTACTAAAAAAATTTTTTTCATATCAAGGATGTACTAAAAAAATTTTTTTTAGATCGAGGATGTACTAAAAAAATTTTTTTGATCGAGGATGTACTAAAAAAATTTTTTTTAGATCGAGGATGTACTAAACAAATTTGTTTTAGATCGAGGATGTACTAAAAAAATTTTTTTAGATCGAGGATATACTAAAAAAAATTTTTTCATATCAAGGATGTACTAAAAAAATTTTTTTTTAGATCGAGGATGTACTAAAAAAATTTTTTTAGATCGAGGATGTACTAAAAAAATTTTTTTCATATCAAGGATGTACTAAAAAAATTTTTTTTAGATCGAGGATGTACTAAAAAATTTTTTTCATATCGAGGATGTACTAAAAAAAATTTTTTTAGATCGAGGATGTACTAAAAAAATTTTTTTTGATCGAGGATGTACTAAAAAAATTTTTTTAGATCGAGGATGTACTAAAAAATTTTTTTTTAGATCGAGGATGTACTAAAAAAATTTTTTTTGATCGAGGATGTACTAAAAAAATTTTTTTAGTACATCCTCGATCTCAAAAAAATTTTTTTA
Source organism: Anopheles nili (assembly GCF_943737925.1). Classification (NCBI taxonomy): domain Eukaryota; kingdom Metazoa; phylum Arthropoda; class Insecta; order Diptera; family Culicidae; genus Anopheles; species Anopheles nili. The sequence continues at coordinate 14,481 of NW_026525542.1, forward strand.
GTACATCCTCGATCAAAAAAAAATTTTTTAGTACATCCTTGATCTAAAAAAAATTTTTTTAGTACATCCTTGATCTAAAAAAAATTTTTTTAGTACATCCTCGATCTATAAAAATTTTTTTAGTACATCCTTGATCTAAAAAAAAATTTTTTAGTACATCCTTGATATGAAAAAATTTTTTTTAGTACATCCTCGATCTAAAAAAATTTTTTTAATACATCCTCTATCAAAAAAAATTTTTTTAGTACATCCTTGATCTAAAAAAAATTTTTTTAGTACATCCTTGATATGAAAAAAATTTTTTTAGTACATCCTCGATCAAAAAAAATTTTTTTAGTACATCCTCGATCTAAAAAAAAATTTTTTAGTACATCCTCGATCTAAAAAAATTTTTTTAGTACATACTCGATCAAAAAAAAATTTTTTTAGTACATCTACGATCAAAAAAAATTTTTTTAGTACATCCTCGATCTAAAAAAAATTTTTTTAGTACATCCTTGATATGAAAAAAATTTTTTTAGTACATCCTCGATAAAAAAAAATTTTTTAGTACATCCTCGATGTAAAAAAAATTTTTTTAGTACATCCTCGATCTAAAAAAATTTTTTTAGTACATCCTCGATCAAAAAAAATTTTTTTAGTACATCCTCGATCTAAAAAAATTTTTTTTAGTACATCCTCGATATGAAAAAAATTTTTTTAGTACATCCTCGATCTAAAAAAAATTTTTTTAGTACATCCTTGATATGAAAAAAATTTTTTTAGTACATCCTCGATAATAAAAAATTTTTTAGTACATCCTCGATGTAAAAAAATTTTTTTTAGTACATCCTCGATCTAAAAAAATTTTTTTAGTACATCCTCGATCAAAAAAAATTTTTTTAGTACATCCTCGATCTAAAAAAATTTTTTTTAGTACATCCTCGATATGAAAAAAATTTTTTTAGTACATCCTCGATCTAAAAAAAATTTTTTTAGTACATCCTTGATATGAAAAAAATTTTTTTAGTACATCCTCGATAATAAAAAATTTTTTAGTACATCCTCGATGTAAAAAAATTTTTTTTAGTACATCCTCGATCTAAAAAAATTTTTTTAGTACATCCTCGATCAAAAAAAATTTTTTTAGTACATCCTCGATCTAAAAAAAATTTTTTTAGTACATCCTCGATCTAAAAAAATTTTTTTAGTACATCCTCGATCTAAAAAAAAATTTTTTAGTACATCCTCGATATGAAAAAAATTTTTTTAGTACATCCTCGATCAAAAAAAATTTTTTTAGTACATCCTTGATATGAAAAAAATTTTTTTAGTACATCCTCGATCAAAAAAAATTTTTTTAGTACATCCTCGATCTAAAAAAAAATTTTTTAGTACATCCTCGATCTAAAAAAATTTTTTTAGTACATCCTCGATCTAAAAAAAATTTTTTTAGTACATCCTCGATCAAAAAAAATTTTTTTAGTACATCCTCGATCTAAAAAAAATTTTTTTAGTACATCCTTGATATGAAAAAAATTTTTTTAGTACATCCTCGATCAAAAAAATTTTTTTAGTACATCCTCGATCTAAAAAAAAATTTTTTAGTACATCCTTGATATGAAAAAATTTTTTTTAGTACATCCTCGATCTAAAAAAATTTTTTTAGTACATCCTCGATCAAAAAAAATTTTTTTAGTACATCCTCGATCTAAAAAAAATTTTTTTAGTACATCCTTGATATGAAAAAAATTTTTTTAGTACATCCTCGATCAAAAAAATTTTTTTAGTACATCCTCGATCTAAAAAAAAATTTTTTAGTACATCCTTGATATGAAAAAATTTTTGTAGTACATCCTCGATCTAAAAAAAATTATTTTAGTACATCCTCGATCAAAAAAAATTTTTTTAGTACATCCTCGATCTAAAAAAAAATTTTTTAGTACATCCTTGATATGAAAAATTTTTTTTTAATACATCCTCGATCTAAAAAAATTTTTTTAGTACATCCTCGATCTAAAAAAATTTTTTTTAGTACATCCTTGATATGAAAAAATTTTTTTTAGTACATCCTCGATCTAAAAAAAAATTTTTTAGTACATCATCGATCAAAAAAAAATTTTTTAGTACATCCTCGATCTAAAAAAAATTTTTTTAGTACATCCTAGTTCAAAAAAAAATTTTTTAGTACATCCTCGATCTAAAAAAAAATTTTTTTAGTACATCCTTGATATGAAAAAATTTTTTTTAGTACATCCTCGATCTAAAAAAATTTTTTTAGTGCATCCTCGATCAAAAAAAATTTTTTTAGTACATCCTCGATCTAAATAAAATTTTTTTAGTACATCCTTGATATGAAAAAAATTTTTTTAGTACATCCTTGATCTAAAAAAAATTTTTTTTTGTACATCTTCGATCAAAAAAAATTTTTTTAGTACATCCTCGATCTAAAAAAAATTTTTTTAGTACATCCTCGATCAAAAAAAATTTTTTTAGTACATCCTCGATCTAAAACAAATGTTTTTAGTACATCCTCGATCAAAAAAAATTTTTTTAGTACATCCTCGATCTAAAAAAATTTTTTTAGTACATCCTCGATCTAAAAGAAATTTTTTTAGTGCATCCTCGATTTAAAAAAAAAATTTGTAGTACATCCTCGATCTAAAAAAATTTTTTTAGTACATCCTCGATCAAAAAAAATTTTTTTAGTACATCCTCGATCTAAAAAAAATTTTTTTAGTACATCCTTGACATGAAAAAATTTTTTTTAGTACATCCTCGATCTAAAAAAATTTTTTTAGTACATCCTCGATCTAAAAAAAATTTTTTTTGTACATCCTCGATCAAAAAAAAATTTTTTAATACATCCTCGATCTAAAAAATATTTTTTTAGTACATCCTTGATATGAAAAAAAATTTTTTTAGTACAACCTCGATCAAAAAAAAATTTTTTTAGTACATCCTCGATCTAAAAAAATTTTTTTAGTACATCCTCAATCAAAAAAAATTTTTTTAGTACATCCTCGATCTAAAAACAATTTTTTAAGTACATCCTCGATCTAAAAAAATTTTTTTAGTACATCCTCGATCTAAAAAAATTTTTTTAGTACATCCTCGATCTAAAAAAAGTTTTTTAGTACATCCTCGATCAAAAAAAAATTTTTTAGTACATCCTTGATCTAAAAAAATTTTTTTGGTACATCCACGAACTAAAAAAAATTTTTTTAGTACATCCTTGACATGAAAAAATTTTTTTTAGTACATCCTCGATCTAAAAAAATGTTTTAGTACATCCTCGATCTAAAAAAAATTTTTTTAGTACATCCTCGATTTAAAAAAAATTTTGCTAGTACATCCTCGATCTAAAAAAATTTTTTTAGTACATCCTCGATCTAAAAAAATTATTTTAGTACATCCTCGATCTAAAAAAATTTTTTTAGTCCATCCTCGATCTAAAAAATTTTTTTAGTACATCCTCGATCTAAAAAAATTTTTTTAGTACATCCTCGATCAAAAAAAATTTTTTAAGTACATCCTCGATCTCAAAAAAATTTTTTTAGTACATCCATGATATGAAAAAAATTTTTTTTGCACATCCTCGATCTAAAAAAAAATTTTTTAGTACATCCTCGATCAAAAAAAATTTTTTTAGTACATCCTCGATTTAAAAAAAATTTTTTTACTACATCCTTGATATGAAAAAATTTTTTTTAGTACATCCTCGATCAAAAAAAATGTTTTTAGTACATCCTCGATCAAAAAATTTTTTTAGTACATCCTCGATCTAAAAAAATTTTTTTAGTACATCCTCGATCAAAAAAAATTTTTTAAGTACATCCTCGATCTCAAAAATTTTTTTTTAGTACATCCATGATATGAAAAAAATTTTTTTAGCACATCCTCGATCTAAAAAAAATGTTTTTAGTACATCCTCGATCAAAAAAAATTTTTTTAGTACATCCTCGATCTAAAAAAAATTTTTTTAGTACATCCTCGATTTAAAAAAATTTTTTTAGTACATCCTCGATCTAAAAAAATTTTTTTAGTACATCCTCAATCTAAAAAAATTTTTTTAGTACATCCTCGATCTAAAAAAATTTTTTTAGTACATCCTCGATCTAAAAAAAATTTTTTTAGTACATCTTCGATCTAAAAAAATTTTTTTTAGTACATCCTCGAACTAAAAAAATTTTTTTAGTCCATCCTCGATCTAAAAAAATTTTTTTAGTACATCCTCGATCTAAAAAAATTTTTTTAGTACATCCTCGATCTAAAAAAATGTTTTAGTACATCCTCGATCTAAAAAAAATTTTTTTAGTACATCCTCGATCTAAAAAAATTTTTTTTAGTACATCCTTGATCTAAAAAAAATTTTTTTAGTACATCCTCGATCTAAAAAAATTTTTTTAGTATATCTTCGATCAAAAAAAATTTTTTTAGTACATCCTTGATAAGAAAAAAAATTTTTTAGTACATCCTCGATCTAAAAAAAATTTTTTTAGTACATCCTCGATCTAAAAAAATGTTTTTAGTACATCCTCGATCAAAAAAAATTTTTTTAGTACATCCTCGATCTAAAAAAATTTTTTTAGTACATCCTCGATCTAAAAAAATTTTTTAGTACATCCTCGATCTAAAAAAAATTTTTTTATTACATCCTCGATCAAAAAAAATTTTTTTAAGTACATCCTCGATCTAAAAAAAATTTTTTTAGTACATCCTCGATCTAAAAAAATTTTTTTAGTACATCCTCGATTTAAAAAAAATTTTTTTAGTACATCCTCGATCTAAAAAAATTTTTTTAGTACATCCTCGATCTAAAAAAAATTTTTTTAGTACATCCTTGATATGAAAAAATTTTTTTTAGTACATCCTCGATTTAAAAAAAATTTTTTAGTACATCCTCGATCTAAAAAAAATTTTTTTAGTACATCCTCGATCTAAAAAAATTTTTTTAGTACATCCTCGATTTAAAAAAAATTTTTTTAGTACATCCTCGATCTAAAAAAATTTTTTTAGTACATGCTCGATTTAAAAAAAATTTTTTTAGTACATCCTCGATTTAAAAAAATTTTTTTAGTACATCCTCGATCTAAAAAAATTTTTTTAGTACATCCTCGATTTAAAAAAAATTTTTTTAGTACATCCTCGATCTAAAAAAATTTTTTTAGTACATCCTCGATTTAAAAAAATTTTTTTTAGTACATCCTCGATCTAAAAAAATTTTTTTAGTACATCCTCGATCTAAAAAAAATTTTTTTAGTACATCCTTGATATGAAAAAATTTTTTTTAGTACATCCTCGATTTAAAAAAAATTTTTTAGTACATCCTCGATCTAAAAAAAATTTTTTTAGTACATCCTCGATCTAAAAAAATTTTTTTAGTACATCCTCGATTTAAAAAAAATTTTTTTAGTACATCCTCGATCTAAAAAAATTTTTTTAGTACATCCTCGATTTAAAAAAAATTTTTTTAGTACATCCTCGATTTAAAAAAATTTTTTTAGTACATCCTCGATCTAAAAAAAATTTTTTTAGTACATCCTCGATCTAAAAAAATTTTTTTAGTACATCCTCGACCTAAAAAAAATTTTTTTAGTACATCCTCGATTTAAAAAAAAATTTTTTAGTACATCCTCGATCTAAAAAATTTTTTTAGTACATCCTCGATCTAAAAAAAATTTTTTTAGTATATCCTTGATATGAAAAAATTTTTTTTAGTACATCCTCGATTTAAAAAAAATTTTTTAGTACATCCTCGATCTAAAAAAAATTTTTTTAGCACATCCTCGATCTAAAAAAATTTTTTTAGTACATCCTCGATTTAAAAAAAATTTTTTTAGTACATCCTCGATCTAAAAAAATTTTTTTAGTACATCCTCGATCTAAAAAAAATTTTTTTAGTACATCCTCGATCTAAAAAAATTTTTTTAGTACATCCTCGATTTAAAAAAAATTTTTTTAGTACATCCTCGATTTAAAAAAATTTTTTTAGTACATCCTCGATCTAAAAAAAATTTTTTTAGTACATCCTCGATCTAAAAAAATTTTTTTAGTACATCCTCGACCTAAAAAAAATTTTTTTAGTACATCCTCGATCTAAAAAAATTTTTTTAGTACATCCTCGACCTAAAAAAAAATTTTTTAGTACATCCTCGATCTAAAAAAATTTTTTTAGTACATCCTCGATCTAAAAAAATTTTTTTAGTACATCCTCGATCTAAAAAAAATTTTTTTAGTACATCCTTGATATGAAAAAATTTTTTTTAGTACATCCTCGATTTAAAAAAAATTTTTTAGTACATCCTCGATCTAAAAAAAATTTTTTTAGTACATCCTCGATCTAAAAAAATTTTTTTAGTACATCCTCGATTTAAAAAAAATTTTTTTAGTACATCCTCGATCTAAAAAAATTTTTTTAGTACATCCTCGATCTAAAAAAAATTTTTTTAGTACATCCTTGATATGAAAAAATTTTTTTTAGTACATCCTCGATTTAAAAAAAATTTTTTAGTACATCCTCGATCTAAAAAAAATTTTTTTAGCACATCCTCGATCTAAAAAAATTTTTTTAGTACATCCTCGATTTAAAAAAAATTTTTTTAGTACATCCCCGATCTAAAAAAATTTTTTTAGTACATCCTCGATCTAAAAAAAATTTTTTTAGTACATCCTCGATCTAAAAAAATTTTTTTAGTACATCCTCGATCAAAAAAAAATTTTTTTAGTACATCCTCGATCTAAAAAAAATTTTTTTAGTACATCCTCGATCTAAAAAAATTTTTTTAGTACATCCTCGATTTAAAAAAAAATTTTTTAGTACATCCTCGATCTAAAAAAATTTTTTTAGTACATCCTCGATCTAAAAAAAATTTTTTTAGTACATCCTTGATATGAAAAAATTTTTTTTAGTACATCCTCGATTTAAAAAAAATTTTTTAGTACATCCTCGATCTAAAAAAAATTTTTTTAGTACATCCTCGATCTAAAAAAATTTTTTTAGTACATCCTCGATTTAAAAAAAATTTTTTTAGTACATCCTCGATCTAAAAAAATTTTTTTAGTACATCCTCGATCTAAAAAAAATTTTTTTAGTACATCCTCGATTTAAAAAAAATTTTTTTAGTACATCCTCGATTTAAAAAAATTTTTTTAGTACATCCTCGATCTAAAAAAAATTTTTTTAGTACATCCTCGATCTAAAAAAATTTTTTTAGTACATCCTCGACTTAAAAAAAATTTTTTTAGTACATCCTCGATCTAAAAAAATTTTTTTAGTACATCCTCGACCTAAAAAAAATTTTTTTAGTACATCCTCGATCTAAAAAAATTTTTTTTAGTACATCCTCGATTTAAAAAAATTTTTTCTAGTACATCCTCGATCTAAAAAAATTTTTTTAGTACATCCTCGATCTAAAAAAATTTTTTTAGTACATCCTCGATCAAAAAAAAATTTTTTTAGTACATCCTCGATCTAAAAAAATTTTTTTAGTACATCCTCGATTTAAAAAAAAATTTTTTAGTACATCCTAGATCTAAAAAAATTTTTTTAGTACATCCTCGATCTAAAAAAAATTTTTTTAGTACATCCTTGATATGAAAAAATTTTTTTTAGTACATCCTCGATTTAAAAAAAATTTTTTAGTACATCCTCGATCTAAAAAAAATTTTTTTAGTACATCCTCGATCTAAAAAAATTTTTTTAGTACATCCTCGATTTAAAAAAAAATTTTTTAGTACATCCTCGATCTAAAAAAATTTTTTTAGTACATCCTCGATCTAAAAAAAATTTTTTTAGTACATCCTCGATTTAAAAAAAATTTTTTTAGTACATCCTCGATTTAAAAAAATTTTTTTAGTACATCCTCGATCTAAAAAAAATTTTTTTAGTACATCCTCGATCTAAAAAAATTTTTTTAGTACATCCTCGACTTAAAAAAAATTTTTTTAGTACATCCTCGATCTAAAAAAATTTTTTTAGTACATCCTCGACCTAAAAAAAATTTTTTTAGTACATCCTCGATCTAAAAAAATTTTTTTTAGTACATCCTCGATTTAAAAAAATTTTTTCTAGTACATCCTCGATCTAAAAAAATTTTTTTAGTACATCCTCGATCTAAAAAAATTTTTTTAGTACATCCTCGATCAAAAAAAAATTTTTTTAGTACATCCTCGATCTAAAAAAATTTTTTTAGTACATCCTCGATTTAAAAAAAAATTTTTTAGTACATCCTCGATCTAAAAAAATTTTTTTAGTACATCCTCGATCTAAAAAAAATTTTTTTAGTACATCCTTGATATGAAAAAATTTTTTTTAGTACATCCTCGATTTAAAAAAAAATTTTTAGTACATCCTCGATCTAAAAAAAATTTTTTTAGTACATCCTCGATCTAAAAAAATTTTTTTAGTACATCCTCGATTTAAAAAAAATTTTTTTAGTACATCCTCGATCTAAAAAAATTTTTTTAGTACATCCTCGATCTAAAAAAAATTTTTTTAGTACATCCTCGATTTAAAAAAAATTTTTTTAGTACATCCTCGATTTAAAAAAATTTTTTTAGTACATCCTCGATCTAAAAAAAATTTTTTTAGTACATCCTCGATCTAAAAAAATTTTTTTAGTACATCCTCGACTTAAAAAAAATTTTTTTAGTACATCCTCGATCTAAAAAAATTTTTTTAGTACATCCTCGACCTAAAAAAAATTTTTTTAGTACATCCTTGATATGAAAAAATTTTTTTTAGTACATCCTCGATTTAAAAAAAATTTTTTAGTACATCCTCGATCTAAAAAAAATTTTTTTAGCACATCCTCGATCTAAAAAAATTTTTTTAGTACATCCTCGATTTAAAAAAAATTTTTTTAGTACATCCCCGATCTAAAAAAATTTTTTTAGTACATCCTCGATCTAAAAAAAATTTTTTTAGTACATCCTCGATCTAAAAAAATTTTTTTAGTACATCCTCGATCAAAAAAAAATTTTTTTAGTACATCCTCGATCTAAAAAAAATTTTTTTAGTACATCCTCGATCTAAAAAAATTTTTTTAGTACATCCTCGATTTAAAAAAAAATTTTTTAGTACATCCTCGATCTAAAAAAATTTTTTTAGTACATCCTCGATCTAAAAAAAATTTTTTTAGTACATCCTTGATATGAAAAAATTTTTTTTAGTACATCCTCGATTTAAAAAAAATTTTTTAGTACATCCTCGATCTAAAAAAATTTTTTTAGTACATCCTCGATTTAAAAAAATTTTTTTAGTACATCCTCGTTCTAAAAAAAATTTTTTTAGTACATCCTCGATCTAAAAAAATTTTTTTAGTACATCCTCGATCTAAAAAAAATTTTTTTAGTACATCCTCGATTTAAAAAAAATTTTTTTAGTACATCCTCGATTTAAAAAAATTTTTTTAGTACATCCTCGATCTAAAAAAAATTTTTTTAGTACATCCTCGATCTAAAAAAATTTTTTTAGTACATCCTCGACTTAAAAAAAATTTTTTTAGTACATCCTCGATCTAAAAAAATTTTTTTAGTACATCCTCGACCTAAAAAAAATTTTTTTAGTACATCCTCGATCTAAAAAAATTTTTTTTAGTACATCCTCGATTTAAAAAAATTTTTTCTAGTACATCCTCGATCTAAAAAATTTTTTTTAGTACATCCTCGATCTAAAAAAATTTTTTTAGTACATCCTCGATCAAAAAAAAATTTTTTTAGTACATCCTCGATCTAAAAAAATTTTTTTAGTACATCCTCGATTTAAAAAAAAATTTTTTAGTACATCCTAGATCTAAAAAAATTTTTTTAGTACATCCTCGATCTAAAAAAAATTTTTTTAGTACATCCTTGATATGAAAAAATTTTTTTTAGTACATCCTCGATTTAAAAAAAATTTTTTAGTACATCCTCGATCTAAAAAAAATTTTTTTAGTACATCCTCGATCTAAAAAAATTTTTTTAGTACATCCTCGATTTAAAAAAAAATTTTTTAGTACATCCTCGATCTAAAAAAATTTTTTTAGTACATCCTCGATCTAAAAAAAATTTTTTTAGTACATCCTCGATTTAAAAAAAATTTTTTTAGTACATCCTCGATTTAAAAAAATTTTTTTAGTACATCCTCGATCTAAAAAAAATTTTTTTAGTACATCCTCGATCTAAAAAAATTTTTTTAGTACATCCTCGACTTAAAAAAAATTTTTTTAGTACATCCTCGATCTAAAAAAATTTTTTTAGTACATCCTCGACCTAAAAAAAATTTTTTTAGTACATCCTCGATCTAAAAAAATTTTTTTTAGTACATCATCGATTTAAAAAAATTTTTTCTAGTACATCCTCGATCTAAAAAAATTTTTTTAGTACATCCTCGATCTAAAAAAATTTTTTTAGTACATCCTCGATCAAAAAAAAATTTTTTTAGTACATCCTCGATCTAAAAAAATTTTTTTAGTACATCCTCGATTTAAAAAAAAATTTTTTAGTACATCCTCGATCTAAAAAAATTTTTTTAGTACATCCTCGATCTAAAAAAAATTTTTTTAGTACATCCTTGATATGAAAAAAATTTTTTTAGTACATCCTCGATTTAAAAAAAATTTTTTAGTACATCCTCGATCTAAAAAAAATTTTTTTAGTACATCCTCGATCTAAAAAAATTTTTTTAGTACATCCTCGATTTAAAAAAAATTTTTTTAGTACATCCTCGATCTAAAAAAATTTTTTTAGTACATCCTCGATCTAAAAAAAATTTTTTTAGTACATCCTCGATTTAAAAAAAATTTTTTTAGTACATCCTCGATTTAAAAAAATTTTTTTAGTACATCCTCGATCTAAAAAAAATTTTTTTAGTACATCCTCGATCTAAAAAAATTTTTTTAGTACATCCTCGACTTAAAAAAAATTTTTTTAGTACATCCTCGATCTAAAAAAATTTTTTTAGTACATCCTCGACCTAAAAAAAATTTTTTTAGTACATCCTCGATCTAAAAAAATTTTTTTTAGTACATCCTCGATTTAAAAAAAATTTTTCTAGTACATCCTCGATCTAAAAAAATTTTTTTAGTACATCCTCGATCTAAAAAAATTTTTTTAGTACATCCTCGATTTAAAAAAAATTTTTTTAGTACATCCTCGATTTAAAAAAATTTTTTTAGTACATCCTCGATCTAAAAAAAATTTTTTTAGTACATCCTCGATCTAAAAAAATTTTTTTAGTACATCCTCGACCTAAAAAAAATTTTTTTAGTACATCCTCGATCTAAAAAAATTTTTTTAGTACATCCTCGACCTAAAAAAAATTTTTTTAGTACATCCTCGATCTAAAAAAATTTTTTTTAGTACATCCTCGATTTAAAAAAATTTTTTCTAGTACATCCTCGATCTAAAAAAATTTTTTTAGTACATCCTCGATCTAAAAAAATTTTTTTAGTACATCCTCGATCAAAAATAAATTTTTTTAGTACATCCTCGATCTAAAAAAATTTTTTTAGTACATCCTCGACCTAAAAAAAATTTTTTTAGTACATCCTCGATCTAAAAAAATTTTTTTAGTACATCCTCGATTTAAAAAAATTTTTTTAGTACATCCTCGTTCTAAAAAAAATTTTTTTAGTACATCCTCGATCTAAAAAAATTTTTTTAGTACATCCTCGACCTAAAAAAAATTTTTTTAGTACATCCTCGATCTAAAAAAATTTTTTTAGTACATCCTCGATTTAAAAAATTTTTTTAGTACATCCTCGATTTAAAAAAATTTTTTTAGTACATCCTCGATCTAAAAAAAATTTTTTTAGTACATCCTCGATCTAAAAAAATTTTTTTAGTACATCCTCGACCTAAAAAAAATTTTTTTAGTACATCCTCGATCTAAAAAAATTTTTTTAGTACATCCTCGACCTAAAAAAAAATTTTTTAGTACATCCTCGATCTAAAAAAATTTTTTTAGTACATCCTCGATCTAAGAAAAATTTTTTTAGTACATCGTCGATCTAAAAAAATTTTTTTAGTACATCCTCGACCTAAAAAAAATTTTTTTAGTACATCCTCGATCTAAAAAAATTTTTTTAGTACATCCTTGATTTAAAAAAAATTTTTTTAGTACATCCTCGATCTAAAAAAATTTTTTTAGTACATCCTCGATCTAAAAAAATTTTTTTAGTACATCCTCGATTTAAAAAAAATTTTTTTAGTACATCCTCGATCTAAAAAAATTTTTTTAGTACATCCTCGATCTAAAAAAAATTTTTTTAATACATCCTTGATATGAAAAAATTTTTTTTAGTACATCCTCGATTTAAAAAAAATTTTTTAGTACATCCTCGATCTAAAAAAAATTTTTTTAGTACATCCTCGATTTAAAAAAATTTTTTTAGTACATCCTCGATCTAAAAAAATTTTTTTAGTACATCCTCGATTTAAAAAAAATTTTTTTAGTACATCCTCGATTTAAAAAAATTTTTTTAGTACATCCTCGATCTAAAAAAAATTTTTTTAGTACATCCTCGATCTAAAAAAATTTTTTTAGTACATCCTCGATCTAAAAAAAATTTTTTTAGTACATCCTCGATCTAAAAAAATTTTTTTAGTACATCCTCGACCTAAAAAAAATTTTTTTAGTACATCCTCGATCTAAAAAAATTTTTTTAGTACATCCTCGACCTAAAAAAAATTTTTTAGTACATCCTCGATCAAAAAAAAATTTTTTTAGTACATCCTCGATCTAAAAAAATTTTTTTAGTACATCCTCGATTTAAAAAAAATTTTTTAGTACATCCTCGATCTAAAAAAATTTTTTTAGTACATCCTCGATCTAAAAAAAATTTTTTTAGTACATCCTCGATTTAAAAAAAAATTTTCTAGTACATCCTCGATCTAAAAAAAATTTTTTAGTACATCCTCGATCTAAAAAAATTTTTTTAGTACATCCTCGATCTAAAAAAAATTTTTTTAGTACATCCTCGATCTAAAAAAAATTTTTTTAGTACATCCTCGATCTAAAAAAATTTTTTTAGTACATCCTCGATCTAAAAAAATTTTTTTAGTACATCCTCGACCTAAAAAAAATTTTTTTAGTACATCCTCGATCTAAAAAAAATTTTTTTAGTACATCCTCGATCTAAAAAAATTTTTTTAGTACATCCTCGATCAAAAAAAATTTTTTTAGTACATCCTCGATCTAAAAAAATTTTTTTAGTACATCCTCGATTTAAAAAAAATTTTTTAGTACATCCTCGATCTAAAAAAATTTTTTTAGTACATCCTCGATCTAAAAAAATTTTTTTAGTACATCCTCGACCTAAAAAAAATTTTTTTAGTACATCCTCGATCTAAAAAAAATTTTTTTAGTACATCCTCGATCTAAAAAAATTTTTTTAGTACATCCTCGATCAAAAAAAAATTTTTTTAGTACATCCTCGATCTAAAAAAATTTTTTTAGAACATCCTCGATCTAAAAAAAATTTTTTAGTACATCCTCGATCTAAAAAAAATTTTTTTAGTACATCCTCGATCTAAAAAAATTTTTTTAGTACATCCTCGATTTAAAAAAAATTTTTTTAGTACATCGTCGATCTAAAAAAATTTTTTTAGTACATCCTCGATCTAAAAAAAATTTTTTTAGTACATCCTCGATCTAAAAAAATTTTTTTAGTACATCCTCGATCTAAAAAAATTTTTTTAGTACATCCTCGATTTAAAAAAAATTTTTTAGTACATCCTCGATCTAAAAAAAATTTTTTTAGCACATCCTCGATTTAAAAAAAATTTTTTTAGTACATCCTCGATCTAAAAAAATTTTTTTAGTACATCCTCGATTTAAAAAAAATTTTTTAGTACATCCTCGATCTAAAAAAAATTTTTTTAGCACATCCTCGATCAAAAAAAAATTTTTTTAGTACATCCTCGATCTAAAAAAATTTTTTTAGTACATCCTCGATCTAAAAAAAATTTTTTTAGCACATCCTCGATCTAAAAAAATTTTTTTAGTACATCCTCGATTTAAAAAAAATTTTTTTAGTACATCCTCGACCTAAAAAAAATTTTTTTAGTACATCCTCGATCTAAAAAAAATTTTTTTTGTACATGCTCGATTTAAAAAAAATTTCTCTAGTACATCCTCGATCAAAAAAAAATTTTTTTAGTACATCCTCGATCTAAAAAAATTTTTTTAGTACATCCTCGATTTAAAAAAAATTTTTTAGTACATCCTCGATCTAAAAAAATTTTTTTAGTACATCCTCGATCTAAAAAAATTTTTTTAGTACATCCTCGACCTAAAAAAAATTTTTTTAGTACATCCTCGATCTAAAAAAAATTTTTTTAGTACATCCTCGATTTAAAAAAAATTTTTTAGTACATCCTCGATCTAAAAAAAATTTTTTTAGTACATCCTCGATCTAAAAAAATTTTTTTAGAACATCCTCGATCTAAAAATAATTTTTTAGTACATCCTCGATCTAAAAAAAATTTTTTTAGTACATCCTCGATCTAAAAAAATTTTTTTAGTACATCCTCGATTTAAAAAAAATTTTTTTAGTACATCGTCGATCTAAAAAAATTTTTTTAGTACATCCTCGATCTAAAAAAAATTTTTTTAGTACATCCTCGATCAAAAAAAAATTTTTTTAGTACATCCTCGATCTAAAAAAATTTTTTTAGTACATCCTCGATTTAAAAAAAATTTTTTAGTACATCCTCGATCTAAAAAAAATTTTTTTAGCACATCCTCGATTTAAAAAAAATTTTTTTAGTACATCCTCGATCTAAAAAAATTTTTTTAGTACATCCTCGATTTAAAAAAAAATTTTTTAGTACATCCTCGATCTAAAAAAAATTTTTTTAGCACATCCTCGATCAAAAAAAAATTTTTTTAGTACATCCTCGATCTAAAAAAATTTTTTTAGTACATCCTCGATCTAAAAAAAATTTTTTTAGCACATCCTCGATCTAAAAAAATTTTTTTAGTACATCCTCGATTTAAAAAAAATTTTTTTAGTACATCCTCGATCTAAAAAAATTTTTTTAGTACATCCTCGATTTAAAAAAAATTTTTTTAGTACATCCTCGATCTAAAAAAATTTTTTTAGTACATCCTCGATTTAAAAAAAAATTTGTTAGTACATCCTCGATCTAAAAAAATTTTTTTAGTATATCCTCGATCTAAAAAAATTTTTTTTAGTACATCCTTGATATGAAAAAAATTTTGTTAGTACATCCTCGATCTAAAAAAATTTTTTTTGTACATCCTCGATCAAAAAAAAATTTTTTTAGTACATCCTCGATCTAAAAAAATTTTTTTAGTACATCCTCGATTTAAAAAAAAATTTTTTAGTACATCCTCGATCTAAAAAAATTTTTTTAGTACATCCTCGATTTAAAAAAAATTTTTTAGTACATCCTCGATCTAAAAAAATTTTTTTAGTACATCCTCGATCTAAAAAAAATTTTTTTAGTACATCCTCGATATGAAAAAAATTTTTTTAGTACATCCTCGATCTAAAAAAATTTTTTTAGTACATCCTCGATCAAAAAAAAATTTTTTTAGTACATCCTCGATCTAAAAAATTTTTTTTAGTACATCCTCGATTTAAAAAAAATTTTTTTAGTACATCCTCGATCTAAAAAAATTTTTTTAGTACATCCTCGATCTAAAAAAAATTTTTTTAGTACATCCTCGATCTAAAAAAATTTTTTTAGTGCATCCTCGATTTAAAAAAATTTTTTTTAGTACATCCTCGATCTAAAAAAATTTTTTTAGTACATCCTCGATCTAAAAAAAATTTTTTTAGTACATCCTCGATCAAAAAAAAATTTTTTTAGTACATCCTCGATCTAAAAAAATTTTTTTAGTACATCCTCGATTTAAAAAAAATTTTTTAGTACATCCTCGATCTAAAAAAAATTTTTTTAGCACATCCTCGATCTAAAAAAATTTTTTTAGTACATCCTCGATTTAAAAAAAATTTTTTTAGTACATCCTCGATCTAAAAAAATTTTTTTAGTACATCCTCGATTTAAAAAAAATTTTTTTAGTACATCCTCGATCTAAAAAAATTTTTTTAGTACATCCTCGATTTAAAAAAAAATTTTTTAGTACATCCTCGATCTAAAAAAATTTTTTTAGTACATCCTCGATCTAAAAAAAATTTTTTTAGTACATCCTCGATTTAAAAAAAATTTTTTTAGTACATCCTCGATTTAAAAAAAATTTTTTAGTACATCCTCGATCTAAAAAAAATTTTTTTAGTACATCCTCGATCTAAAAAAATTTTTTTAGTACATCCTCGATTTAAAAAAAATTTTTTTAGTACATCCTCGATCTAAAAAAATTTTTTTAGTACATCCTCGATTTAAAAAAAATTTTTTTAGTACATCCTCGATTTAAAAAAATTTTTTTAGTACATCCTCGATCTAAAAAAATTTTTTTAGTACATCCTCGATTTAAAAAAAATTTTTTTAGTACATCCTCGATCTAAAAAAATTTTTTTTAGTACATCCTTGATATGAAAAAAATTTTTTTAGTACATCCTCGATCAAAAAAAATTTTTTTAGTCATCATCGATCAAAAAAAATTTTTTAGTACATCCTCGATCTAAAAAAAATTTTTTTAGTACATCCTAGATCAAAAAAAATTTTTTTAGTACATCCTCGATCTAAAAAAAATTTTTTTAGTACATCCTTGATATGAAAAAATTTTTTTTAGTACATCCTCGATCTAAAAAATTTTTTTAGTACATCCTCGATCAAAAAAATTTTTTTAGTACATCCTCGATCTAAAAAAAATTTTTTTAGTACATCCTTGATCAAAAAAAATTTTTTAGTACATCCTCGATCAAAAAAAAATTTTTTAGTACATCCTCGATCTAAAAAAAAATTTTTTAGTACATCCTTGATATGAAAAAAATTTTTGTAGTACATCCTCGATCTAAAAAAATTTTTTTAGTACATCCTCGATCTAAAAAAAATTTTTTTAGTACATCCTAGATCAAAAAAAATTTTTTTAGTACATCCTCGATCTAAAAAAAAATTTTTTAGTACATCCTTGATATGAAAAAATTTTTTTTAGTACATCCTCGATCAAAAAAAATTTTTTTAGTACATCCTCGATCTAAAAAAAATTTTTTTAGTACATCCTTGATATGAAAAAATTTTTTTAGTACATCCTCGATCTAAAAAAATTTTTTTAGTACATCCTCGATCAAAAAAAATTTTTTTTAGTACATCCTCGATCTAAAAAAAATTTTTTTAGTACATCCTAGATCAAAAAAATTTTTTTTAAGTACATCCTCGATCTAAAAAAATTTTTTTTAGTACATCCTTGATATGCAAAAAATTTTTTTAGTCATCTTCGATCAAAAAAAATTTTTTAGTACATCCTCGATCTAAAAATAAATTTTTTAGTACATCCTTGATATGAAAAAAAATTTTTTTAGTACATCCTCGATCAAAAAAAATTTTTTTAGTACATCCTCGATCAAAAAAAATTTTTTTAGTACATCCTCGATCTAAAAAAATTTTTTTTAGTACATCCTTGATATGAAAAAAATTTTTTTAGTACATCCTCGATCAAAAAAAATTTTTTTAGTCATCCTCGATCAAAAAAAATTTTTTAGTACATCCTCGATCTAAAAAAAAATTTTTTAGTACATCCTTGATCAAAAAAAATTTTTTTAGTACATCCTCGATCTAAAAAAATTTTTTTTTGTACATCCTTGATATGAAAAAAATTTTTTTAGTACATCCTCGATCAAAAAAAATTTTTTTAGTCATCCTCGATCAAATAAAATTTTTTAGTACATCCTCGATCTAAAAAAAATTTTTTTAGTACATCCTTGATATGAAAAAAATTTTTTTAGTACATCCTCGATCAAAAAAAATTTTTTTAGTCATCCTCGATCAAAAAAAATTTTTTAGTACATCCTCGATCTAATAAAAAATTTTTTAGTACATCCATGATATGAAAAAAATTTTTTTAGTACATCCTCGATCAAAAAAAATTTTTTTAGTACATCCTCGATCTAAAAAAAATTTTTTTAGTACATCCTTGATATGAAAAAATTTTTTTTAGTACATCCTCGATCTAAACAAATTTTTTTAGTACATCCTCGATCAAAAAAAATTTTTTTAGTACTTCCTCGATCTAAAAAAATTTTTTTTAGTACATCCTTGATATGAAAAAAATTTTTTTAGTACATCCTCGATCAAAAAAAATTTTTTTAGTCATGCTCGATCAAAAAAAATTTTTTAGTACATCCTCGATCTAAAAAAAAATTTTTTAGTACATCCTTGATATGAAAAAAATTTTTTTAGTACATCCTCGATCAAAAAAAATATTTTTAGTACATCCTCGATCTAAAAAAAATTTTTTTAGTACATCCTTGATATGAAAAAATTTTTTTTAGTACATCCTCGATCTAAAAAAATTTTTTTAGTACATCCTCGATCAAAAAAAATTTTTTTAGTACATCCTCGATCTAAAAAAATTTTTTTTAGTACATCCTTGATACGAAAAAAATTTTTTAGTACATCCTCGATCTAAAAAAAATTTTTTTAGCACATCCTCGATCTAAAAAAATTTTTTTAGTACATCCTCGATCTAAAAAAAATTTTTTTAGTACATCCTCGATCTAAAAAAATTTTTTTAGTACATCCTTGATTTAAAAAAAATTTTTTTAGTACATCCTCGATTTAAAAAAATTTTTTTAGTACATCCTCGATCTAAAAAAAATTTTTTTAGTACATCCTCGATCTAAAAAAATTTTTTTAGTACATCCTCGACCTAAAAAAAATTTTTTTAGTACATCCTCGATCTAAAAAAATTTTTTTAGTACATCCTCGACCTAAAAAAAATTTTTTTAGTACATCCTCGATCTAAAAAAATTTTTTTAGTACATCCTTGATATGAAAAAATTTTTTTTAGTACATCCTCGATCTAAAAAAAATTTTTTAGTACATCCTCGATTTAAAAAAAAATTTTTTAGTACATCCTCGATCTAAAAAAATTTTTTTAGTACATCCTCGATTTAAAAAAAATTTTTTTAGTACATCCTCGATCTAAAAAAATTTTTTTAGTACATCCTCGACCTAAAAAAAATTTTTTTAGTACATCCTCGATCTAAAAAAATTTTTTTAGTACATCCTCGATTTAAAAAAAAATTTTTTAGTACATCCTCGATCTAAAAAAATTTTTTTAGTACATCCTCGATTTAAAAAAAATTTTTTTAGTACATCCTCGATTTAAAAAAATTTTTTTAGTACATCCTCGATCTAAAAAAATTTTTTTAGTACATCCTCGATTTAAAAAAAATTTTTTTAGTACATCCTCGATCTAAAAAAAAATTTTTTAGTACATCCTTGATATGAAAAAAAATTTTTTAGTACATCCTCGATCTAAAAAAATTTTTTTAGTACATCCTCGATCTAAAAAAATTTTTTTAGTACATCCTCGATTTAAAAAAAATTTTTTTAGTACATCCTCGATCTAAAAAAATTTTTTTAGTACATCCTCGACTTAAAAAAAATTTTTTTAGTACATCCTCGATCTAAAAAAATTTTTTTTAGTACATCCTTGATATGAAAAAAATTTTTTTAGTACATCCTCGATCAAAAAAAATTTTTTTAGTCATCCTCGATCAAAAAAAATTTTTTTAGTACATCCTCGATCTAAAAAAAATTTTTTTAGTACATCCTTGATATGAAAAAATTTTTTTTAGTACAACCTCGATCTAAAAAAATTTTTTTTGGACATCCTTGATCTAAAAAAATTTTTTTAGTACATCCTCGATCTAAAAAAAATTTTTTCAGTACATCCTTGATATGAAAAAAATTTTTTTAGTACATCCTCAATCTAAAAAAAATTTTTTTAGTACATCCTCGATTTAAAAAAAATTTTTTTAGTACATCCTCGATCTAAAAAAAATTTTTTTAGTACATCCTCGATCTAAAAAAATTTTTTTAGTACATCCTCGATTTAAAAAAAATTTTTTTAGTACATCATCGATCTAAAAAAATTTTTTTAGTACATCCTCGATCTAAAAAAAATTTTTTTAGTACATCCTCGATTTAAAAAAAAATTTTCTAGTACATCCTCGATCTAAAAAAATTTTTTTAGTACATCCTCGATCTAAAAAAAAATTTTTAAGTACAGCCTTGATATGAAAAAATTTTTTT
Organism: Anopheles nili; assembly: GCF_943737925.1. Lineage (NCBI taxonomy): Eukaryota > Metazoa > Arthropoda > Insecta > Diptera > Culicidae > Anopheles > Anopheles nili. Next base: position 34,632 of record NW_026525542.1, read on the forward strand.
AGTACATTCTCGATCTAAAAAAATTTTTTTAGTACATCCTCGATCTAAAAAAAATTTTTTAGTACATCCCCGATCTAAAAAAAAATTTTTTTAGTACATCCTTGATATGAAAAAAATTTTTTAGTACATCCTCGATCTAAAAAAATTTTTTTAGTACATCCTCGATTTAAAAAAAATTTTTTTAGTACATCCTCGATCTAAAAAAAATTTTTTTAGTACATCCTCGATCTAAAAAAAATATTTTTAGTACATCCTCGATCTAAAAAAATTTTTTTAGTACATCCTCGACCTAAAAAAAATTTTTTTAGTACATCCTCGATCTAAAAAAATTTTTTTAGTACATCCTCGATCTAAAAAAATTTTTTTTAGTACATCCTAGATCAAAAAAAATTTTTTTAGTACATCCTCGACCTTAAAAAAATTTTTTTAGTACATCCTTGATATGAAAAAAATTTTTTTAGTACATCCTCGATCAAAAAAATTTTTTTAGTACATCCTCGATCTAAAAAAAATTTTTTTAGTACATCCTTGATATGAAAAAAATTTTTTAGTACATCCTCGATCTAAAAAAATTTTTTTAGTACATCCTCGATTTAAAACAAATTTTTTTAGTACATCCTTGATATGAAAAAAATTTTTTTAGTACATCCTTGATCAAAAAAAATTTTTTTAGTACATCCTCGATCTAAAAAAATTTTTTTAGTACATCCTTGATATGAAAAAATTTTTTTAGTACATCCTCGATCAAAAAAAATTTTTTTAGTACATCCTTGATATGAAAAAAATTTTTTTAGTACATCCTCGATCAAAAAAAATTTTTTTAGTACATCCTCGATGAAAAAAAATTTTTTTAGTACATCCTTGATATGAAAAAAATTTTTTTTAGTACATCCTCGATCTAAAAAAAATTTTTTTAGTACATCCTCGATCAAAAACAATTTTTTTAGTACATCCTCAATCTAAAACAAATGTTTTTAGTACATCTTTGATATGAAAAAAATTTTTTTAGTACATCCTCGATCTAAAAAAAATTATTTTAGTACATCCTCGATCAAAAAAAATTTTTTTAGTACATCCTCGATCTAAAAAAAATTTTTTTAGTACATCCTTGATATGAAAAAAATTTTTTTAGTACATCCTCGATCTAAAAAAAAAAATTTTTTTAGCACATCCTCGATCTAAAAAAATTTTTTTAGTACATCCTCGATCTAAAAAAAATTTTTTTAGTACATCCTCGATCTAAAAAAATTTTTTTAGTACATCCTCGATCTAAAAAAAATTTTTTTAGTACATCCTCGATCTAAAAAAATTTTTTTAGTACATCCTCGATTTAAAAAAAATTTTTTTAGTACATCCTCGACCTAAAAAAAATTTTTTTAGTACATCCTCGATCTAAAAAAATTTTTTTAGTACATCCTCGATTTAAAAAAAATTTTTTTAGTACATCCTCGATCTAAAAAAAAATTTTTTAGTACATCCTCGATCTAAAAAAATTTTTTTAGTACATCCTCGACCTAAAAAAAATTTTTTTAGTACATCCTCGATCTAAAAAAATTTTTTTAGTACATCCTCGACCTAAAAAAAATTTTTTTAGTACATCCTCGATCTAAAAAAATTTTTTTAGTACATCCTCGATTTAAAAAAAATTTTTTTAGTACATCCTCGACCTAAAAAAAATTTTTTTAGTACATCCTCGATCTAAAAAAAATTTTTTTAGTACATCCTCGATCTAAAAAAATTTTTTTAGTACATCCTCGACCTAAAAAAAATTTTTTTAGTACATCCTCGATCTAAAAAAATTTTTTTAGTACATCCTCGACCTAAAAAAAATTTTTTTAGTACATCCTCGATCTAAAAAAATTTTTTTAGTACATCCTCGACCTAAAAAAAATTTTTTTAGTACATCCTCGATCTAAAAAAATTTTTTTAGTACATCCTCGACCTAAAAAATATTTTTTTAGTACATCCTCGATCTAAAAAAAATTTTTTAGTACATCTTCGATTTAAAAAAAATTTTTTTAGTACATCCTCGATCTAAAAAATTTTTTTTAGTACATCCTCGATCTAAAAAAAATTTTTTTAGTACATCCTTGATATGAAAAAAATTTTTTTAGTACATCCTCGATTTAAAAAAAATTTTTTAGTACATCCTCGATCTAAAAAAAAATTTTTTAGTACATCCTCGATCTAAAAAAATTTTTTAGTACATCCTCGATTTAAAAAAAATTTTTTTAGTACATCCTCGATCTAAAAAAATTTTTTTAGTACATCCTCGATCTAAAAAAAATTTTTTTAGTACATCCTCGATCTAAAAAAATTTTTTTAGTACATCCTCGATTTAAAAAAAATTTTTTTAGTACATCCTCGATCTAAAAAAATTTTTTTAGTACATCCTCGATCTAAAAAAAATTTTTTTAGTACATCCTCGATTTAAAAAAATTTTTTTAGTACATCCTCGACCTAAAAAAAATTTTTTTAGTACATCCTCGATCTAAAAAAATTTTTTTAGTACATCCTCGATTTAAAAAAATTTTTTTAGTACATCCTCGACCTAAAAAAAATTTTTTTAGTACATCCTCGATCTAAAAAAATTTTTTTAGTACATCCTCGACCTAAAAAAAATTTTTTTAGTACATCCTCGATCTAAAAAAAATTTTTTTAGTACATCCTCGATTTAAAAAAAATTTTTTTAGTACATCCTCGATTTAAAAAAATTTTTTTAGTACATCCTCGATCTAAAAAAAATTTTTTTAGTACATCCTCGATCTAAAAAAATTTTTTTAGTACATCCTCGACCTAAAAAAAATTTTTTTAGTACATCCTCGATCTAAAAAAATTTTTTTAGTACATCCTCGACCTAAAAAAAATTTTTTTAGTACTTCCTCGATCTAAAAAAATTTTTTTAGTACATCCTCGATTTAAAAAAAATTTTTTTAGTACATCCTCGATCTAAAAAAATTTTTTTAGTACATCCTCGATCTACAAAAAATTTTTTAAGTACATCCTTGATATGAAAAAATTTTTTTTAGTACATCCTCGATTTAAAAAAAATTTTTTAGTACATCCTCGATCTAAAAAAAATTTTTTTAGTACATCCTCGATCTAAAAAAATTTTTTTAGTACATCCTTGACCTAAAAAAAATTTTTTTAGTACATCCTCGATCTAAAAAAATTTTTTTAGTACATCCTCGACCTAAAAAAATTTTTTTAGTACATCCTCGATCTAAAAAAATTTTTTTAGTACATCCTCGATTTAAAAAAAATTTTTTTAGTACATCCTCGATTTAAAAAAATTTTTTTAGTACATCCTCGACCTAAAAAAAATTTTTTTAGTACATCCTCGATCTAAAAAAATTTTTTTAGTACATCCTCGACCTAAAAAAAATTTTTTTAGTACATCCTCGACCTAAAAAAAATTTTTTTAGTACATCCTCGATCTAAAAAATTTTTTTAGTACATCCTCGACCTAAAAAAAATTTTTATAGTACATCCTCGATCTAAAAAAATTTTTTTAGTACATCCTCGATTTAAAAAAAATTTTTTTAGTACATCCTCGATCTAAAAAAATTTTTTTAGTACATCCTCGATATGAAAAAAATTTTTTTAGTACATCCTCGACCTAAAAAAAATTTTTTTTGTACATCCTCGATCTAAAAAAATTTTTTTAGTACATCCTCGATTTAAAAAAAATTTTTTTAGTACATCCTCGATCTAAAAAAATTTTTTTAGTACATCCTCGACCTAAAAAAAATTTTTTTAGTACATCCTCGATCTAAAAAAATTTTTTTAGTACATCCTCGATTTAACAAAAAATTTTTTAGTACATCCTCGATCTAAAAAAATTTTTTTAGTACATCCTCGATCTAAAAAAAATTTTTTTAGTACATCCTTGATATGAAAAAATTTTTTTAGTACATCCTCGATTTAAAAAAAATTTTTTTAGTACATCCTCGATCTAAAAAAATTTTTTTAGTACATCCTCGATTTAAAAAAAATTTTTTTAGTACATCCTCGATTTAAAAAAATTTTTTTAGTACATCCTCGATCTAAAAAAAATTTTTTTAGTACATCCTCGATCTAAAAAAATTTTTTTAGTACATCCTCGATTTAAAAAAAAATTTTTTAGTACATCCTCGATTTAAAAAAAATTTTTTAGTACATCCTCGACCTAAAAAAAATTTTTTTAGTACATCCTCGATCTAAAAAAATTTTTTTAGTACATCCTCGATTTAAAAAAAATTTTTTTTAGTACATCCTCGATCTAAAAAAATTTTTTTAGTACATCCTCGACCTAAAAAAAATTTTTTTAGTACATCCTCGATCTAAAAAAATTTTTTTAGTACATCCTCGACCTAAAAAAAATTTTTTTAGTACATCCTCGACCTAAAAAAAATTTTTTTAGTACATCCTCGATCTAAAAAAATTTTTTTAGTTCATCCTCGATTTAAAAAAAATTTTTTTAGTACATCCTCGATCTAAAAAAATTTTTTTAGTACATCCTCGACCTAAAAAAAATTTTTTTAGTACATCCTCGATCTAAAAAAATTTTTTTAGTACATCCTCGATTTAAAAAAAAATTTTTTAGTACATCCTCGATTTAAAAAAATTTTTTTAGTACATCCTCGATCTAAAAAAAATTTTTTTAGTACATCCTCGATCTAAAAAAAATTTTTTTAGTACATCCTCGATCTAAAAAAATTTTTTTAGTACATCCTCGATTTAAAAAAAATTTTTTTAGTACATCCTCGATCTAAAAAAATTTTTTTAGTACATCCTCGATCTAAAAAAAATTTTTTTAGTACATCCTCGATCTAAAAAAATTTTTTTAGTACATCCTCGATCTAAAAAAATTTTTTTAGTACATCCTCGATTTAAAAAAATTTTTTTAGTACATCCTCGATCTAAAAAAAATTTTTTTAGTACATCCTCGATCTAAAAAAATTTTTTTAGTACATCCTCGACCTAAAAAAAATTTTTTTAGTACATCCTCGATCTAAAAAAATTTTTTTAGTACATCCTCGATTTAAAAAAAATTTTTTTAGTACATCCTCGATTTAAAAAAATTTTTTTAGTACATCCTCGATCTAAAAAAAATTTTTTTAGTACATCCTTGATATGAAAAAATTTTTTTTAGTACATCCTCGATTTAAAAAAAATTTTTTAGTACATCCTCGATCTAAAAAAAATTTTTTTAGCACATCCTCGATCTAAAAAAATTTTTTTAGTACATCCTCGATCTAAAAAAAATTTTTTTAGTACATCCTCGATCTAAAAAAATTTTTTTAGTACATCCTCGATTTAAAAAAAATTTTTTTAGTACATCCTCGATCTAAAAAAATTTTTTTAGTACATCCTCGATTTAAAAAAAATTTTTTTAGTACATCCTCGATTTAAAAAAATTTTTTTAGTACATCCTCGATCTAAAAAAAATTTTTTTAGTACATCCTCGATCCAAAAAAATTTTTTTAGTACATCCTCGATTTAAAAAAAATTTTTTTAGTACATCCTCGATCTAAAAAAATTTTTTTAGTACATCCTCGATTTAAAAAAAATTTTTTTAGTACATCCTCGATTTAAAAAAATTTTTTTAGTACATCCTCGATCTAAAAAAAATTTTTTTAGTACATCCTCGATCTAAAAAAATTTTTTTAGTACATCCTCGATTTAAAAAAAAATTTTTTAGTACATCCTCGATTTAAAAAAATTTTTTTAGTACATCCTCGACCTAAAAAAAATTTTTTTAGTACATCCTCGATCTAAAAAAATTTTTTTAGTACATCCTCGATTTAAAAAAATTTTTTTAGTACATCCTCGATCTAAAAAAATTTTTTTAGTACATCCTCGACCTAAAAAAAATTTTTTTAGTACATCCTCGATCTAAAAAAATTTTTTTAGTACATCCTCGACCTAAAAAAAATTTTTTTAGTACATCCTCGACCTAAAAAAAATTTTTTTAGTACATCCTCGATCTAAAAAAATTTTTTTAGTACATCCTCGATTTAAAAAAAATTTTTTTAGTACATCCTCGATCTAAAAAAATTTTTTTAGTACATCCTCGACCTAAAAAAAATTTTTTTAGTACATCCTCGATCTAAAAAAATTTTTTTAGTACATCCTCGATTTAAAAAAAATTTTTTTAGTACATCCTCGATCTAAAAAAATTTTTTTAGTACATCCTCGATCTAAAAAAAATTTTTTTAGTACATCCTTGATATGAAAAAATTTTTTTAGTACATCCTCGATTTAAAAAAAATTTTTTTAGTACATCCTCGATTTAAAAAAATTTTTTTAGTACATCCTCGATCTAAAAAAATTTTTTTAGTACATCCTCGATTTAAAAAAAATTTTTTTAGTACATCCTCGATTTAAAAAAAATTTTTTTAGTACATCCTCGATTTAAAAAAATTTTTTTAGTACATCCTCGATTTAAAAAAATTTTTTTAGTACATCCTCGATGTAAAAAAAATTTTTTTAGTACATCCTCGATCTAAAAAAAATTTTTTTAGTACATCCTTGATATGAAAAAAATTTTTTTAGTACATCCTCGATCTAAAAAAATTTTTTTAGTACATCCTCGATCTAAAAAAAAATTTTTTAGTACATCCTTGACATGAAAAAATTTTTTTAGTACATCCTTGATATGAAAAAATTTTTTTTAGTATATCCTCGATTTAAAAAATTTTTTTTAGTACATCCCCGATCTAAAAAAATTTTTTTAGTACATCCTCGATCTAAAAAAAAAATTTTAGTACATCCTCGATCTAAAAAAAAATTTTTTAGTACATCCTCGATTTAAAATAAATTTTTTTAGTAGATCCTCGATCTAAAAAAAAAATTTTAGTACATCCTCGATCTAAAAAAATTTTTTTTAGTACATCCTCGATCTAAAAAAATTTTTTTAGTACATCCTCGATCTAAAAAAAATTTTTTTAGTACATCCTTGATCTACAAAAATTTTTTTAGTACATCCTCGATCTAAACAAATTTTTTAGTACATCCTCGATCAAAAAAAATTTGTTTAGTTCATCCTCGATCTAAAAAAAATTTTTTTAATGCATCCTTGATATGAAAAAAATTTTTTTAGTACATCCTCGATCTTAAAAAAATTTTTTAGTACATCCTTGATATGAAAAAAATTTTTTAGTACATCCTCGATCTAACAAAATTTTTTTAGTACATCCTCGATCTAAAAAAAAATTTTAAGTACATCCTCGATCTTAAAAAAATTTTTTTAGTACATCCTCGATCAAAAAAAATTTTTTTAGTACATCCTCGATCTAAAAAAAATTTTTTAGTACATCCTCGATCTGAAAAAAATTTTTTTAGTTCATCCTTGATCTAAAAAAAAATTTTTTAGTACATCCTCGATCTAAAAAAATTTTTTTAGTACATCCTCGATCAAAAAAAATTTTTTTAGTACATCCTCGATCTAAAAAAAAATTTTTTAGTACATCCTTGATATGAAAAAATTTTTTTTAGTACATCCTCGATCTAAAAAAAATTTTTTTAGTACATCCTTGATATGAAAAAATTTTTTTTAGTACATCCTCGATTTAAAAAAACTTTTTAGTACATCCTCGATCTAAAAAACCATTTTTTTAGTTCATACAAAACGTGTGCGTTGGCCTATTCTGATTCGAACAAACACACAGAAAACATGAACAGTGATAAAATGAAAACACATTAAAAAAAAACACACACATAACATTTTGAAAACAACATTCGTACGAAAGCAAAGTACGGCAAAAGTCACCCGGCTCAGGTCGGTCAGATAATGGTCGGTGAAAAATCCAGGGTTAGTCCGTGGCCCCAGAAAGACCTCGTTAAAAACTACAAACGGCCGTACAGATCAGATCCGTGTGGCCTACGACCGCGCGGCAGGTACTCGTTGTAGAACAACGCGCTTCTGTAGTTTCGGCTCCGGCAAACACGAGCTGTGTGTTAAGCCACGACGCCAATCGAAACGCAAACCCGGTTTGTGTTCGCGTCACTTCCGTCATTCCCAGCCTGGAAGCACGCCCGGTTCGGCCCATGGTTCTCGGTGAACGGAAGTAACTCCCCAAGTAGCATTCGAGCAGTCGATTTGTATGGTGAAATTTGACATTTTCGAGCGGCTCGCGACGGCCATTTTCGTACGTCCCCCTACGTAGATCCGAATCTGTTCGACTGACTGCCTCTCCGTGAGTCGCAGGCCGGCGCTGTCGAGACGATCAGACCTGCGTAAACACGCGCCATGACACATACGTACACGCGCCATGTGGCACTGACCTTCGTTTTTTTCTCATTTTTTCCCCATTATCGCCTATTTCGTGACGGCTGAAGTTCTTTTCTCTCTCGGTTACACTACATATTTTGACATGTTTTTTTTTGTTTTCCGTTCGATTTTTCTCATTATTGGTGTTTGGTGGATATAGCGCTTTGGTGGATTTGGATTGCCGATTTAGAAGCATCTCCAACACCTTCGAGAGAAGAGCGTGAGAGAACGGACATTCTGAAATGTTTTATTAAGAGTTAAGTTTTAATTCGAATCACCTCTGCCAGCCAGCCAGCCAGCCAGTTTCCGTGGCGAGTTGAACCGAGTGTTGATTGTTTGACACGTTGATCTATCCGGCCTGCTTAGTTGACTGACGTACGCTCTCGCTTTTGTTTTTATTTGGGTGAATAAACAGAAAGAATGCGTCGGCGATCGCGCCACAAACTTAAACCTTTCAACGACAGCCTCTTTCAAGACGAATGCCCCCCCCCCCAAAAAGGCCGGCCAGTTCATCCACAACGACCTGGCATACCGAGCAACAACCGAGCAACAGTTTCGAGAGGCGTTAATACATAATAATAGCCGAAAACACACAAACGTAATGCAGCGCAACACTGCTGTGTTGCAGAACAGTTGAGAGCCGAACAAAGAAAAAATTTGCCTTCGCTGATTTGTCAGTGCTTGAAGTCAGTGCCTTGCTCTTTTAAGAGACAGTGTTAACCGTAGCAATAAGAAAAATTAGTTCTAAAACATCCTTTCCTTTTACCTAAACTTAACAACAGCTGATGAGCTAAATGCATTCGAATTAAATCTTGCGAATGAAGGTTTGTTTTTTTTCAAAACGCATTTGATCTTTTTCGAGAGTAAAATGTCCACAAATGATGTGCAAAAGAAAGCGCACACTGCCTAGGGATGTTAGTTTTGATCGCATTTTTTCCTAGCACAATGTGCTCGTGGCTTCAACGTGGTGTTAGCATAAAAATAGGTTCAAGTTCATTCGACAATACTCTTACACTAGCTGATAAACCTGATTTCATTCGGGTCGACGTAGTTTAAGAACTCATCAAGGGGCATTTTTACGTATGCTTGGGTAATTCAATTTTTGATGTGCATTTCATTCACGTTGACTTTACTTATACTGTATCTATTTTACCTCTTATTTAATAAGTCCACTTTAAATTTTCCTTTTAATATGAATCTAGTTGAGTTATTATAGTTTTGTTATTAAATTTCGCAAAGCACGAATGAGCAGAAATTAAATTAGTTAAGAAGTAGCTTTTCAGTACGAACCCCTCTCAACTTGGCCCATCTCATTTCTTTAAAATTAAGAAAGAAATGTTACCGTTCTGCACGACGACGGGGACGTGTTGAGTAGGGTTGCGTGGGATAAAAAACCCATAAATGAAAAAGGTAAGAAATAAACAGATTTGAAATTGAGCTCCTTTGCAGAACACACGCTCACTCACACTCTCATGCATTCTTTATCATTCAAACCTTACAAACATACTTGCAAAATACATACGAAAATACACATGCATCTACAAAAAACAAATGTGTTTTAAACAGTAAAAAAGAACTAACTATAAGGAGTTTGTCATAAATCTAATAACATCAAAAAGGAATTCATTGTCAAATGAAACCCCTTTGCAGTTTTGCAAAAAAAAATGGGTGCTCCTTTTGGGCAGAATCGTTCATAAAACTTTCTGAAGCTGGGATGACCTCACATAGTGAAAAAGTAGGACTATTCCTTATCGCTAAAAGTAGGACTATTCGCTGCTCGCTGCACTCTCTGTCCCAAGATCAAAAACATGTGCGTAACGGTTATGCGATGTAGCTGTGTAGCTTCAAAGTTCAGTCAACCCTCTTTTGCACCATTTGTCGCAAATAATTGGTGCTGAATTATCCACTCAACGCACAGAAGCATGCCTGTAAATAAGTAAAACATCGAGAAAAAAATGCCAGTGAACCAACCTTCACTGGAACTACTATTTGGATACTTTCACCTTGCGGTCTTCTTGATATTGGGACTTAACTTCGCTTCTTCGTGGCAATTAGTAGAAACAAAAACTTTGAAAATGACTGAGAGATTGGTTGAGATGCTAAGTTAGATGAAAATGTGACAGTTTTTTTGACCTTTTCACGCAAGAAGATGAGGATTGCCTTTCCAAAATTTTTAGGTAGGTAACAGTTGTTTTGTTAGTTGCTAATTGTTAGTAATTTTTCTTTCATTCGCCCTTCTTCCTATTCTTGAGAGAGAGCATAACAGGAACGCACAAATCGACACGCGCGCTGCTCGCGAAAGGATATGCGATGATATACTGTGTACGTTTGTTGCATGTGTACCATTAAGGGTTACAATAAGAGGATTTTTTTTAACATAATTGCTCCCAAAGCAATAGCGGCAACGTCATCTAGCTAGTTTCAAAGTTCAGTCAACCCTCTTTAGCACCATTTGTCGAAAATACTTGATGCTGAATTATCCACCCATCGTACAAAGGCTTGAAATAAGAAAACATCTAGATAAAAATGCGTAATCATTCTTCCAAGACAGGCATATGAAAATTCAGCTAAGCAATTAAGCAGTAGACCAACTTTTACTGGAACGATTCTTGGACACTGTCACTTTGCGGTCGCACTGATGTTTCACTTGAGTTTTTCACTAAGTTTTCACTATTCTTTCACTATGTTTTAGAAAACCGCTAAGGTGACAATGTTTGAAATTAAAAGTTAAAAGTTGGTTGAAGTTGAAATTAAGTCAAAAGTTAACATTAAAAGTAAACATAGATAATAGCAATTTTTGACCTTTCTTTAGAATAAAGTCAAGCGGAAAAAAATATCATCTACAAGACCTGCTGGTGTACAACATTCGTTGTTTTACCTTCAGGAGCTAAAATAAACAAATGTTTTTGGGGGAACCAACCCTTGAGCAAGCCACATAACATTGTCCATGCGAAAAGCAAGGCGAACGGAAAGCCATTCCACACAAAACGCAATCGATTGTCCCGGAGACTTGTTGATAGTCATTGAAACTGCAAGTCTCACTGGGAATTGCAATCTTTTAAACTGAAAGGGCAAATCAGTTGGTATAGGAGGAAGGCGGTGGAATAAATAAAGTTTTGCCTTCTCCTTTTCCAGTCAGAATGATTGCTTCAATTATGTTGGATCGCAATTTCACAACGCAAAGTCTTGTACCGTTGCAAAGTTTTTGGCGGCAAAACATTTCGCAACAATATAATTTGGACAACCTTCTTTAAGCATCAAGCGATGAGGAGGTAAACCTACAGGATCTAATGAGTGTAGAAATTCTGTAGGAAAATATATGGCTTCAGGCATATCTGTTACTGGTCCTGGTAATTTATTGAGTACTTCAATATTGATTCCATGAACGTCATCGTGCTTAGGAGCGAGAATGGCTCTCAACCATTCAACCAACGCCTTTCCCGAAAGTTTGTCGATACATTACTGGAATGTTGGAGAGGTCTTTGAGGCCTTCTCTTGGGTAGGGGGGGACAAACTCTCACTCAAAGCTCTTGAATAGAAAAACACGAAGCGTTTGGTTTGCTTGTCTCTGGACTCTGTGTCTCTCTGTCCACTCTTTAGATTTCTCTTTATTTCTACTAAATTACAGTTTGCTATATCCGATTTGTTCAATACAAATGTTTTTGTGTTGTTGGTTAGATGTTTTTTGATATATCCAGCTTAGATTTTTGCTTAGTCAACTCTGTATCAAAAATAATCTGAAAGTTTTGGTTCGATGGTTCCGTGACGGGTGCAGTGACCAACCTTTGCTTTTTTGCGCAAATAAATGCTTATTTGGCTGTCTGGTTTGGGTGGCTACTTTGGGTTTTTTTTTGTGGATACATGGTGTCGCTTTACATTTGTGCATTGATCATCTGTTTGGTGCATTCTTTGCTTGAATGTGGGACCCGGTGTGTTCGCAAAGTGGTTCAAGCTTAATGTGCTTCAGCAGTGTCATCAGTTCTTCATTTAGAGTAGGGTGTTTTTGCAGGCCATGCTACACACGGACGCCCGGAGTTTTCCCGTATCGATGCATCATTGATGCCGTGGGAAAACAACATCTCCTTGCCTTGCCTTGCCTTGTCGCAGGACATCTTCCAAGAAATGCAAACACGGTTGCTCAATGGTAGAAGCCAGAAGCAAAAAAAAGAACTCATCCACCTGACGCCGCTTACCAACGTCGGACGAGACGGATGCAGTTAGCAAAACAAAGCGACAATTTGGTACAAATTCTGTTCAAAACGCGAGGACTCGCGAGCTCAATTCAAGTTTTACCTTCTTCTCACGATCGGAGCGAAATTGCTTTTGAATTTTTTACAGGCGCCGTCATTTACGGCGCAAGTGATATCGTTCCGTTTGGTGTTTGGTGGAGACTCCTTCGACAAGGTTCACCACAGGTTAGGAATGTTGCTTGCTAATGCAGGCTTATACTGGTGCATTTCATTTCCCTTCAAAAAAAGGATCTCCGCTAAACTGATCGACGTCTTTTTTTTTGACGGCTTGTATTGAAGGGCTTTTGGAGATATTTTTACCTTGCACCACATACATCACTTTCGCGTTAATTAATCGGGTTAATTGCTCGGCCATTTTGTGCTCATTTTTCTACATTCCCCCGTGCAAAGTTGAAGCTCCAGTTCTGATGCCCCACGTCCACGCAACAAATTTAAACCCTGCACCCATAAGCCCCTTGTGTTGCATTCAATTTCACCACCGCGGCTTAAATGCATTCACTGCACGTGGTGCAGTTGCGCTTGGGTGCCGGGAACTCGGCAAAAACCGTACTGGCCCTGTTTACAACCATGTAAAACAATCATACCCATCGCACGCGCTCGCAAGGACGTCCGCAAGGACGCAAAGTTTGCCCAAACCCGGGCAAACTCTTCTTCGTCCTTTCACTTCCGGTGCGCATCGCCGCAATGCCGGCTGGTGACCGCTTGAGGGACGTTTTTCACAAATGCGGCCGTCCGTTTTGCGGATGACAGCACTGTTGAAACATTTATTACCGCACGTCGGGTGCCCGAGCTCGCAGCATAGACCAAAAACGGGGGAAATGTGTAAATGAAATTAACTCCCGGACGAGAAACGAACGTCAGAAGGAAGCATCGTTTCCCTGACGCCGGATGTCGGGTGGGTTTTTTTGTTTTGGTTCATTCCATGCAAAACAGACCACCCTTTTATCCTTTTATCAAACTTTGTCCCCCCATACTGGTGGTTTGGTTTGCTTGGAAACACACGGTTGCACGCCCATTTTCGGCTCAAAGTAGCCCAGTTGGGGTGTCCGCACCATCGAAAAGTTTAAAGAGTTTGACATCCCTGACGGCAAAAGGGGCACGAGCTGTGAGCGAAAAAAAAGCACATCTTTTTCTCTAGAAAAAAAAACGAAACATCCTGCTCTCCCGGCCAGCGATCCCAGCGCAGGCACATGGTTTGTGTGAGCGTCATAAAATATTTACAGCAAATGCCCTGGTTGCCCGGGCGTTGGAAGCAAAATGCATTTCCATTGCCCCCGTGAGGACGAGACTGTCCTTTTTGGCTCCGGGCTATGTAGCGGCCAGTGGTCCAGGACCTTGCAGGTGACCGTACGAAGCATCGGTTATTTTTGCGAGCTTTGCAACGAACGAACCAAAGAAAAAAAAAATAACAACGGTTTCATTTTTCGTTGCACCACCGTTGAACACACGGAGCACGAGTAAACTGGCCACGTCAAACACCAATGCCAGCTGAAGGACAGTTTTCCTAACGCAACGCGAGCTGCAGAATGTCCCGCGGACGGTCTGATTCGGAACATTTTCGGAAAGAACTGCAAGCCAAAAAAAAAAGCCAGCTTTCTCTCGTCGCAAACCCCGGGCAGGAGTTTTCTTTTTTTTCTCTCTCTCGCTCTCTCTCTCTCTCTCGCTCTCTCACTGTTGTTTGCCCTTTCCTCGATCGAGCGTCCTGTGTCAAAACGATTAGAAACGGCTCAATTTGGCCAGAGTGGAACCGGTCGCAAATTGGCCCCTCGTGGCCGCTAACTGACTGGAAGCGATCCGTTGTCCGGCTTTTCCTTACGCGAAGGGCTCCCCGTAGCGCCATCGAAAAACTGCCGTTCGAACCGGGTCGCGGAAGCACTGCCAGATGCAGCACGATTTCGGTGGTCGTTGCTTTCCCAGGACTTACGCGGCTCGGCACCGACACGCTGGGGTTCGTAACAGTTCCATTTCCAATCGACAAGTTGTTCAATTTTTGGGTGAGAAATTTCCTAGGGGTTTCTAAATGAATTTCTAGCAAACGATAAATGGACCCATTCTGTTTTATCTTCCGCGAATTGAAATTGGTCGGAATTAGGCTCCTCAAACACCAGCCGATCGGCGAAGAGCACTAGCTGCAAGTTTCCTTCGAACAGATGCACCGAAGACGAAGATTGATATTTTATTCAAACTGCACTTTTATCACCGTCACCGAACCGGACAGATTCTCTATCTATCGTCCGGTTGTGTCGCGTTTTCTTTCGATTTTTCTCCCTGTACGGTTTTTTTTTTGCCTATCCTTGCCTCAACACAAGCACGTGCGTGTGATGCAAATTGGCGTCGCTTCACCCGCTTTCCCGAAATCCGCGACCTGCCAGTCACGGCACGATCGAACCCAATCAGAATACATCCTCGATCTAAAAAAAATTTTTTTAGTACATCCTTGATCTAAAAAAAATTTTTTTAGTACATCCTCGATTTAAAAAAAATTTTTCTAGTACATCCTCGATCTAAAAAAATTTTTTTAGTACATCCTCGATTTAAAAAAAATTTCTTTAGTACATCCCCGATCTAAAAAAATTTTTTTAGTACATCCTCGATCTAAAAAAATTTTTTTAGTACATCCTCGATCTAAAAAAATTTTTTTAGTACATCCTCGATCTAAAAAAATTTTTTTTAGTACATCCTCGATCAAAAAAAATTTTTTTAGTACATCCTCGATCTACAAAAAATTTTTTTAGTACATCCTCGATCTACAAAAAATTTTTTTAGTACATCCTCGATCTAAAAAAAAATTTTTTTAGTACATCCTCGATCAAAAAAAATTTTTTTTGTACATCCTTGATATGAAAAAATTTTTTTAGTACATCCTCGATCTAAAAAAATTTTTTTAGTACATCCTTGGTATGAAAAAATTTTTTTTAGTACATCCTCGATCTAAAAAAATTTTTTTAGTACATCCTCGATCTAAAAAAATTTTTTTAGTACATCCTCGATCTAAAAAAAATTTTTTTAGTACATCCTTGATATGAAAAAAATTTTTTCAGTACATCCTCGATCTAAAAAAATTTTTTAGTACATCCTCGATCTAAAAAAAATTTTTTAGTACATCCTTGATATGAAAAAAATTTTTTTAGTACATCCTCGATCTAAAAAAAATTTTTTAGTACATCCTTGATATGAAAAAATTTTTTTTAGTACACCCTTGATCTAAAAAAATTTTTTTAGTACATCCTCGATCTAAAAAAATTTTTTAGTACATCCTCGATCTAAAATAAATTTTTTTAGTACATCCTTGATCTAAAATAATTTTTTTTAGTACATCCTCGATCTAAAAAAATTTTTTTAGTACATCCTCGATCTAAAAAAATTTTTTTAGTACATCCTCGATCTAAAAAAAATTTTTTTAGTACATTCTTGATATGAAAAAATTTTTTTTAGTACATCCTCGATCTAAAAAAATTTTTTTAGTACATCCTCGATCTAAAAAAATTTTTTTAGTACATCCTCGATCTAAAAAAAATTTTTTTAGTACATCCTTGATATGAAAAAAATTTTTTCAGTACATCCTCGATCTAAAAAAATTTTTTAGTACATCCTCGATCTAAAAAAAATTTTTTAGTACATCCTTGATATGAAAAAAATTTTTTTAGTACATCCTCGATCTAAAAAAAATTTTTTTAGTACATCCTCGATCTAAAAAAATTTTTTTAGTACATCCTCGATCTAAAAAAAATTTTTTAGTACATCCTTGATATGAAAAAATTTTTTTTAGTACACCCTTGATCTAAAAAAATTTTTTTAGTACATCCTCGATCTAAAAAAATTTTTTAGTACATCCTCGATCTAAAATAAATTTTTTTAGTACATCCTTGATCTAAAATAATTTTTTTTAGTACATCCTCGATCTAAAAAAATTTTTTTAGTACATCCTCGATCTAAAAAAATTTTTTTAGTACATCCTCGATCTAAAAAAAATTTTTTTAGTACATTCTTGATATGAAAAAATTTTTTTTAGTACATCCTCGATCTAAAAAAATTTTTTTAGTACATCCTCGATCTAAAAAAATTTTTTTAGTACATCCTCGATCTAAAAAAAATTTTTTTAGTACATCCTTGATATGAAAAAAATTTTTTCAGTACATCCTCGATCTAAAAAAATTTTTAAGTACATCCTCGATCTAAAAAAAATTTTTTTAGTACATCCTTGATCTAAAAAAAATTTTTTTAGTACATCCTCGATCTAAAATAAATTTTTTTAGTACATCCTCGATTTAAAAAAAATTTTTCTAGTACATCCTCGATCTAAAAAAATTTTTTTAGTACATCCTCGATCTAAAAAAATTTTTTTAGTACATCCTCGATCTAAAAAAAATTTTTTTTAATACATCCTCGATTTAAAAAAAATTTTTCTAGTACATCCTCGATCTAAAAAAATTTTTTAAGTACATCCTCGATCTAAAAATAATTTTTTTAGTACATCCTCGATGTAAAAAAAATTTTTTTAGTACACCCTCGATCTAAAAAAAATTTTTCTAGTACATCCTCGATCAAAACTAATTTTTTTAGTACATCCTCGATCTAAAAAAAATTGTTTTAGTACATCCTTGATATGAAAAAAATTTTTTTAGTACATCCTCGACCTAAAAAAAATTTTTTAGTACATCCTCGATCTAAAAAAAACTTTTTTAGTACATCCTCGATCTAAAAAAAATTTTTTAGTACATCCTCGATCTAAAATAAATTTTTTTAGTACATCCTTGATATGAAAAACATTTTTTTAGTACATCCTCGTTCTAAAAAAAAATTTTTTTAGTACATCCTCGATCTAAAAAAAATTTTTTAGTACATCCTTGATATGAAAAAATTTTTTTTAGTACATCCTTGATCTAAAAAAATTTTTTTAGTACATCCTCGATCTAAAAAAATTTTTTAGTACATCCTCGATCTAAAATAAATTTTTTTAGTACATCCTTGATCTAAAATAATTTTTTTTAGTACATCCTCGATCTAAAAAAATTTTTTTAGTACATCCTCGATCTAAAAAAATTTTTTTAGTACATCCTCGATCTAAAAAAAATTTTTTTAGTACATTCTTGATATGAAAAAATTTTTTTTAGTACATCCTCGATCTAAAAAAATTTTTTTAGTACATCCTCGATCTAAAAAAATTTTTTTAGTACATCCTCGATCTAAAAAAAATTTTTTTAGTACATCCTTGATATGAAAAAAATTTTTTCAGTACATCCTCGATCTAAAAAAATTTTTTAGTACATCCTCGATCTAAAAAAAATTTTTTAGTACATCCTTGATATGAAAAAAATTTTTTTAGTACATCCTCGATCTAAAAAAATTTTTAAGTACATCCTCGATCTAAAAAAAATTTTTTTAGTACATCCTTGATCTAAAAAAAATTTTTTTAGTACATCCTCGATCTAAAAAAATTTTTTAGTACATCCTCGATCTAAAATAAATTTTTTTAGTACATCCTCGATTTAAAAAAAATTTTTCTAGTACATCCTCGATCTAAAAAAATTTTTTTAGTACATCCTCGATCTAAAAAAATTTTTTTAGTACATCCTCGATCTAAAAAAAATTTTTTTTAATACATCCTCGATTTAAAAAAAATTTTTCTAGTACATCCTCGATCTAAAAAAATTTTTTAAGTACATCCTCGATCTAAAAATAATTTTTTTAGTACATCCTCGATGTAAAAAAAAATTTTTTAGTACACCCTCGATCTAAAAAAAATTTTTCTAGTACATCCTCGATCAAAACTAATTTTTTTAGTACATCCTCGATCTAAAAAAAATTGTTTTAGTACATCCTTGATATGAAAAAAAATTTTTTAGTACATCCTCGACCTAAAAAAAATTTTTTAGTACATCCTCGATCTAAAAAAAACTTTTTTAGTACATCCTCGATCTAAAAAAAATTTTTTAGTACATCCTCGATCTAAAATAAATTTTTTTAGTACATCCTTGATATGAAAAACATTTTTTTAGTACATCCTCGTTCTAAAAAAAAATTTTTTTAGTACATCCTCGATCTAAAAAAAAATTTTTTAGTACATCCTTGATATGAAAATTTTTTTTTTAGTACATCCTTGATCTAAAAAAATTTTTTTAGTACATCCTCGATCTAAAAAAATTTTTTAGTACATCCTCGATCTAAAAAAAATTTTTTTAGTACATCCTCGATCTAAAATAAATTTTTTTAGTTCATCCTTGATCTAAAATAATTTTTTTTAGTACATCCTCGATCTAAAAAAATTTTTTTAGTACATCCTCGATCTAAAAAAATTTTTTTAGTACATCCTCGATCTAAAATAAATTTTTTTAGTACATCCTTGATATGAAAAAATTTTTTTTAGTACATCCTCGATCTAAAAAAATTTTTTTAGTACATCCTCGATCTAAAAAAATTTTTTTAGTACATCCTCGATCTAAAAAAAATTTTTTTAGTACATCCTTGATATGAAAAAAATTTTTTTAGTACATCCTCGATTTAAAAAAAATTTTTTAGTACATCCTCGATCTAAAAAAAATTTTTTTAGTACATCCTTGATATGAAAAAAATTTTTTTAGTACATCCTCGATCTAAAAAAATTTTTTAGTACATCCTCGATCTAAAATAAATTTTTTTAGTACATCCTTGATCTAAAATAATTTTTTTAGTACATCCTCGATCTAAAAAATTTTTTTTTAGTACATCCTTGATATGAAAAAATTTTTTTTAGTACATCCTCGATTTAAAAAAAATTTTTTAGTACATCCTCGATCTAAAAAAAATTTTTTTAGTACATCCTTGATATGAAAAAAATTTTTTTAGTACATCCTCGATCTAAAATAAATTTTTTTTAGTACATCCTTGCTATGAAAAAAATTTTTTTAGTACATCCTCGATCTAAAAAAATTTTTTTTAGTACATCCTTGATATGAAAAAAATTTTTTTAGTACATCCTCGATCTAAAAAAATTTTTTTTAGTACATCCTTGATATGAAAAAAATTTTTTTAGTACATCCTCGATCTAAAATAAATTTTTTTAGTACATCCTTGATATGAAAAAAATTTTTTTAGTACATCCTCGATCTAAAAAAATTTTTTTTAGTACATCCTTGATATGAAAAAAATTTTTTTAGTACATCCTCGATCTAAAAAATTTTTTTAGTACATCCTCGATCAAAAAAAATTTTTTTAGTACATCCTTGATCTAAAAAAAAATTTTGTTAGTACATCCTCGATCTAATAAAATTTTTTTAGTACATCCTCGATCAAAAAAAATTTTTTTAGTACATCCTCGATCTAAAAAAATTTTTTTAGTACATCCTTGATATGAAAAATTTTTTATTAGTACATCCTCGATCTAAAAAAATTTTTTTAGTACATCCTCGATCTAAAAAAAATTTTTTTAGTACATCCTCGATCTAAAAAAAATTTTTTTAGTACATCATTGATCTAAAAAAAAATTTTGTTAGTACATCCTCGATCTAATAAAATTTTGTTAGTACATCCTCGATCTAAAAAATTTTTTTAGTACATCCTCGATCAAACAAAATTTTTTTAGTACATCCTTGATCTAAAAAAAAATTTTGTTAGTACATCCTCGATCTAATAAAATTTTTTTAGTACATCCTCGATCAAAAAAAATTTTTTTAGTACATCCTCGATCTAAAAAAATTTTTTTAGTACATCCTTGATATGAAAAAATTTTTATTAGTACATCCTCGATCTAAAAAAATTTTTTTAGTACATCCTCGATCTAAAAAAAATTTTTTTAGTACATCCTCGATCTAAAAAAAATTTTTTTAGTACATCCTCGATCTAAAAAATTTTTTTAGTACATCCTCGATCAAAAAAAATTTGTTTAGTACATCCTCGATCTAAAAAAAATTTTTTTAGTACATCCTCGATTTAAAAAAAATTTTTTTAGTACATCCTCGATTTAAAAAAAATTTTTTAGTACATCCTTGATATGAAAAAAATTTTTTAGTACATCCTCGATCTAAAAAAAATTTTTTTAGTACATCCTCGATTTAAAAAAAATTTTTTAGTACATCCTCGATCTAAAAAAAATTTTTTTAGTACATCCTCGATCTAAAAAATTTTTTTAGTACATCCTCGATCAAAAAAAATTTTTTTAGTACATCCTCGATCTAAAAAAAATTTTTTTAGTACATCCTCGATTTAAAAAAAATTTTTTAGTACATCCTCGATCTAAAAAAAATTTTTTTAGTACATCCTCGATCTAAAAAATTTTTTTAGTACATCCTCGATCTAAAAAAATTTTTTTAGTACATCCTCGATCTAAAAAAAATTTTTTTAGTACATCCTTGATATGAAAAAATTTTTTTTAGTACATCCTCGATTTAAAAAAAATTTTTTAGTTCATCCTCGATCTAAAAAAATTTTTTTAGTACATCCTCGATCTAAAAAAAATTTTTTTAGTACATCCTTGATATGAAAAAAATTTTTTTAGTACATCCTCGATCTAAAAAAATTTTTTAGTACATCCTCGATCTTAAAAAAATTTTTTTAGTACATCCTTGATCTAAAAAAAATTTTTTTAGTACATCCTCGATCTAAAAAAATTTTTTAGTACATCCTCGATCTAAAATAAATTTTTTTAGTACATCCTTGATCTAAAATAATTTTTTTAGTACATCCTCGATCTAAAAAAATTTTTTTTAGTACATCCTTGATATGAAAAAATTTTTTTTAGTACATCCTCGATTTAAAAAAAATTTTTAAGTACATCCTCGATCTAAAAAAAATTTTTTTAGTACATCCTTGATATGAAAAAAATTTTTTTAGTACATCCTCGATCTAAAAAAATTTTTTAGTACATCCTCGATCTTAAAAAAATTTTTTTAGTACATCCTTGATCTAAAAAAAAATTTTTTAGTACATCCTCGATCTAAAAAAATTTTTTAGTACATCCTCGATCTAAAATAAATTTTTTTAGTACATCCTTGATCTAAAATAATTTTTTTAGTACATCCTCGATCTAAAAAAATTTTTTTTAGTACATCCTTGATATGAAAAAAATTTTTTTAGTACATCCTCGATCTAAAAAAATTTTTTTTAGTACATCCTTGATATGAAAAAAATTTTTTTAGTACATCCTCGATCTAAAAAAATTTTTTTTAGTACATCCTTGATATGAAAAAAATTTTTTTAGTACATCCTCGATCTAAAAAAATTTTTTTTAGTACATCCTTGATATGAAAAAAATTTTTTTAGTACATCCTCGATCTAAAAAAATTTTTTTTAGTACATCCTTGATATGAAAAAAATTTTTTTAGTACATCCTCGATCTAAAAAATTTTTTTAGTACATCCTCGATCAAAAAAAATTTTTTTAGTACATCCTTGATCTAAAAAAAAATTTTGTTAGTACATCCTCGATCTAATAAAATTTTTTTAGTACATCCTCGATCAAAAAAAATTTTTTTAGTACATCCTCGATCTAAAAAAATTTTTTTAGTACATCCTTGATATGAAAAAATTTTTATTAGTACATCCTCGATCAAAAATAATTTTTTTAGTACATCCTCGATCTAAAAAAATTTTTTTAGTACATCCTCGATCAAAAAAAATTTGTTTAGTACATCATTGATCTAAAAAAAAATTTTGTTAGTACATCCTCGATCTAATAAAATTTTGTTAGTACATCCTCGATCTAATAAAATTTTTTTAGTACATCCTCGATCTAAAAAAATTTTTTTTAGTACATCCTTGATATGAAAAAAATTTTTTTAGTACATCCTCGATCTAAAAAAATTTTTTTTAGTACATCCTTGATATGAAAAAAATTTTTTTAGTACATCCTCGATCTAAAAAAATTTTTTTTAGTACATCCTTGATATGAAAAAAATTTTTTTAGTACATCCTCGATCTAAAAAATTTTTTTAGTACATCCTCGATCAAAAAAAATTTTTTTAGTACATCCTTGATCTAAAAAAAAATTTTGTTAGTACATCCTCGATCTAATAAAATTTTTTTAGTACATCCTCGATCAAAAAAAATTTTTTTAGTACATCCTCGATCTAAAAAAATTTTTTTAGTACATCCTTGATATGAAAAAATTTTTATTAGTACATCCTCGATCTAAAAAAATTTTTTTAGTACATCCTCGATCTAAAAAAAATTTTTTTAGTACATCCTCGATCTAAAAAAAATTTTTTTAGTACATCCTCGATCTAAAAAATTTTTTTAGTACATCCTCGATCAAAAAAAATTTGTTTAGTACATCCTCGATCTAAAAAAAATTTTTTTAGTACATCCTCGATCTAAAAAAATTTTTTAGTACATCCTTGATATGAAAAAAATTTTTTTAGTACATCCTCGATCAAAAAAAAATTTTTTTAGTACATCCTCGATCTAAAAAAATTTTTTTAGTACATCCTCGATTTAAAAAAAATTTTTTAGTACATCCTCGATCTAAAAAAATTTTTTAGTACATCCTCGATCTAAAAAAAATTTTTTTAGTACATCCTCGATTTAAAAAAAATTTTTTAGTACATCCTCGATCTAAAAAAAATTTTTTTAGTACATCCTCGATCTAAAAAATTTTTTTAGTACATCCTCGATCTAAAAAAATTTTTTTAGTACATCCTCGATCTAAAAAAAATTTTTTTAGTACATCCTTGATATGAAAAAATTTTTTTTAGTACATCCTCGATTTAAAAAAAATTTTTTAGTACATCCTCGATCTAAAAAAATTTTTTTAATACATCCTCGATCTAAAAAAAATTTTTTTAGTACATCCTTGATATGAAAAAATTTTTTTTAGTACATCCTCGATTTAAAAAAAATTTTTTAGTACATCCTCGATCTAAACAAAATTTTTTTAGCACATCCTCGATCTAAAAAAATTTTTTTAGTACATCCTCGATTTAAAAAAAATTTTTTTAGTACATCCTCGATCTAAAAAAATTTTTTTAGTACATCCTCGATCTAAAAAATATTTTTTTAGTACATCCTCGATCTAAAAAAATTTTTTTAGTACATCCTCGATTTAAAAAAAATTTTTTAGTACATCCTCGACCTAAAAAAAATTTTTTTAGTACATCCTCGATCTAAAAAATTTTTTTAGTACATCCTCGATCTAAAAAAATTTTTTTAGTACATCCTCGATCTAAAAAAAATTTTTTTAGCACATCCTCGATCTAAAAAAATTTTTTTAGTACATCCTCGATTTAAAAAAAATTTTTTTAGTACATCCTCGATCTAAAAAAATTTTTTTAGTACATCCTCGATCTAAAAAAAATTTTTTTATTACATCCTTGATATGAAAAAATTTTTTTTAGTACATCCTCGATTTAAAAAAAATTTTTTAGTACATCCTCGATTTAAAAAAAATTTTTTTAGTACATCCTCGATCTAAAAAAATTTTTTTAGTACATCCTCGATCTAAAAAAAATTTTTTTAGTACATCCTCGATCTAAAAAAATTTTTTTAGTACATCCTCGACCTAAAAAAAATTTTTTTAGTACATCCTCGATCTAAAAAAATTTTTTTAGTACATCCTCGACCTAAAAAAAATTTTTTTAGTACATCCTCGATCTAAAAAAATTTTTTTAGTACATCCTCGATTTAAAAAAAATTTTTTTAGTACATCCTCGATCTAAAAAAATTTTTTTAGTACATCCTCGATCTAAAAAAAATTTTTTTAGTACATCCTTGATATGAAACAATTTTTTTTAGTACATCCTCGATTTAAAAAAAATTTTTTAGTACATCCTCGATCTAAAAAAAATTTTTTTAGTACATCCTCGATCTAAAAAAATTTTTTTAGTACATCCTCGATTTAAAAAAAATTTTTTTAGTACATCCTCGATCTAAAAAAATTTTTTTAGTACATCCTCGATCTAAAAAAATTTTTTTAGTACATCCTCGACCTAAAAAAAATTTTTTTAGTACATCCTCGATCTAAAAAAATTTTTTTAGTACATCCTCGATTTAAAAAAAAATTTTTTAGTACATCCTAGATTTAAAAAAATTTTTTTAGTACATCCTCGATCTAAAAAAAATTTTTTTAGTACATCCTCGATCTAAAAAAATTTTTTTAGTACATCCTCGACCTAAAAAAATTTTTTTAGTACAACCTCGATCTAAAAAAATTTTTTTAGTACATCCTCGACCTAAAAAAAATTTTTTTAGTACATCCTCGATCTAAAAAAATTTTTTTAGTACATCCTCGATTTAAAAAAAATTTTTTTAGTACATCCTCGATCTAAAAAAAATTTTTTTAGTACATCCTCGATCTAAAAAAATTTTTTTAGTACATCCTTGATATGAAAAAATTTTTTTTAGTACATCCTCGATCTAAAAAAAATTTTTTAGTACATCCTCGATTTAAAAAAAAATTTTTTAGTACATCCTCGATCTAAAAAAATTTTTTTAGTACATCCTCGATCTAAAAAAAATTTTTTTAGTACATCCTTGATATGAAAAAATTTTTTTTAGTACATCCTCGATTTAAAAAAAATTTTTTAGTACATCCTCGATCTAAAAAAAATTTTTTTAGTACATCCTCGATCTAAAAAAATTTTTTTAGTACATCCTCGACCTAAAAAAAATTTTTTTAGTACATACTCGATCTAAAAAAATTTTTTTAGTACATCCTCGATTTAAAAAAAAATTTTTTAGTACATCCTCGATCTAAAAAAATTTTTTTAGTACATCCTCGATCAGAAAAAAATTTTTTTAGTACATCCTTGATATGAAAAAATTTTTTTAGTACATCCTCGATCTAAAAAAAATTTTTTTAGTACATCCTCGATCTAAAAAAATTTTTTTAGTACATCCTCGACCTAAAAAAAATTTTTTTAGTACATCCTCGATCTAAAAAAAATTTTTTAGTACATCCTTGACCTAAAAAAAATTTTTTTAGTACATCCTCGATCTAAAAAATGTTTTTTTAGTACATCCTCGATTTAAAAAAAAATTTTTTAGTACATCCTCGATCTAAAAAAATTTTTTTAGTACATCCTCGATCTGAAAAAAATTTTTTTAGTACATCCTTGATATGAAAAAATTTTTTTAGTACATCCTCGATCTAAAAAAATTTTTTTAGTACATCCTCGATCTAAAAAAAATTTTTTAAGTACATCCTCGATCTAAAAAAATTTTTTTAGTACATCCTCGACCTAAAAAAAATTTTTTTAGTACATCCTCGATCTAAAAAAATTTTTTTAGTACATCCTCGACCTAAAAAAAATTTTTTTAGTACATCCTCGATCTAAAAAAATTTTTTTAGTACATCCTCGATCTAAAAAAAATTTTTTTAGTACATCCTCGATCAAAAAAAATTTTTTTAGTACATCCTCGATCTAAAAAAAATTTTTTAGTACATCCTCGATCTAAAAAAAATTTTTTTAGTACATCCTCGATCTAAAAAAATTTTTTTAGTACATCCTCGATCTAAAAAAAATTTTTTAGTACATCCTTGATATGAAAAAAATTTTTTTAGTACATCCTCGATCAAAAAAAATTTTTTTAGTACATCCTCGATCTAAAAAAAATTTTTTTTGTACATCCTTGATATGAAAAAAATTTTTTTAGTACATCCTTGATATGAAAAAATTTTTTTTTAGTACATCCTCGATTTAAAAAAATTTGTTTAGTACATCCTCGATCTAAAAAAATTTTTTTAGTACATCCTCGATCTAAAAAAAATTTTTTAGTACATTTTAGATCTAAAAAAAATTTTTTTAGTACATCCTTGATATGAAAAAAATTTTTTTAGTACATCCTCGATCAAAAAAAATTTTTTTAGTACATCCTCGATCTAAAAAAAATTTTTTTAGTACATCCTCGATCTAAAAAAATTTTTTTAGTACATCCTCGATCTAAAAAAAATTTTTTAGTACATCCTTGATATGAAAAAATTTTTTTTAGTACATCCTCGATCAAAAAAAATTTTTTTAGTACATCCTCGATCTAAAAAAATTTTTTTAGTACATCCTCGATCAAAAAAAAATTTTTTAGTACATCCTCGATCTAAAAAAAATTTTTTTAGTACATCCTCGATCTAAAAAAATTTTTTTAGTACATCCTTGATATGAAAAAAAATTTTTTTAGTACATCCTCGATCAAAAAAAATTTTTTTAGTACATCCTCGATCTAAAAAAAAATTTTTTAGTACATCCTTGATATGAAAAAATTTTTTTTAGTACATCCTCGATCGAAAAAAAATTTTTTTTGTACATCCTCGATCAAAAAAAATTTTTTAAGTACATCCTTGATCTAAAAAAAATTTTTTTAGTACATCCTCGATCAAAAAAAATTTCTTTAGTACATTCTTGATATGAAAAAATTTTTTTTAGTACATCCTCGATCTAAAAAAAAATTTTAATACATCCTCGATCTAAAAAAATTTTTCTAGTACATCCTCGATCTAAAAAAATTTTTTTAGTACACCCTCGATTTAAAAAAAATTTTTTTAGTACATCCTCGATCTTAAAAAATTTTTTTAGTACATCTTCGATCTAAAAAAAATTTTTTTAGTACATCCTTGATATGAAAAAAATTTTTTTAGTACATCCTCGATCTAAAAAAAATTTTTTTAGTATATCCTCGATCAAAAAAAATTTTTTTAGTACATCCTCGATCTAAAAAAAATTTTTTTAGTACATCCTCGATTTAAAAAAAATTTTTTCAGTACATCCTTGATATGAAAAAAATTTTTTTAGTACATCCTCGATCTAAAAAAAATTTTTTTAGTACATCCTCGATCAAAAAAAATTTTTTTAGTACATCCTTGATATGAAAAAATTTTTTTTAGTACATCCTCGATCTAAAAAAAAATTTTAATACATCCTCGATCTAAAAAAATTTTTCTAGTACATCCTCGATCTAAAAAAATTTTTTTAGTACATCCTCGATTTAAAAAAAATTTTTTTAGTACATCCTCGATCTTAAAAAATTTTTTTAGTACATCTTCGATCTAAAAAAAATTTTTTTAGTACATCCTTGATATGAAAAAAATTTTTTTAGTACATCCTCGATCTAAAAAAAATTTTTTTAGTATATCCTTGATCTAAAAAAATTTTTTTAGTACATCCTCGATCTAAAAAAAATTTTTTCAGTACATCCTTGATATGAAAAAAATTTTTTTAGTACATCCTCAATCTAAAAAAAATTTTTTTAGTACATCCTCGATCTAAAAAATTTTTTTAGTACATCCTCGATCTTAAAAAATTTTTTTAGTACATCTTCGATCTAAAAAAAATTTTTTTAGTACATCCTTGATATGAAAAAAATTTTTTTAGTACATCCTCGATCTAAAAAAAATTTTTTTAGTATATCCTCGATCAAAAAAAATTTTTTTAGTACATCCTCGATCTAAAAAAAATTTTTTTAGTACATCCTCGATTTAAAAAAAATTTTTTCAGTACATCCTTGATATGAAAAAAATTTTTTTAGTACATCCTCGATCTAAAAAAAATTTTTTTAGTACATCCTCGATCAAAAAAAATTTTTTTAGTACATCCTTGATATGAAAAAATTTTTTTTAGTACATCCTCGATCTAAAAAAAAATTTTAATACATCCTCGATCTAAAAAAATTTTTCTAGTACATCCTCGATCTAAAAAAATTTTTTTAGTACATCCTCGATTTAAAAAAAATTTTTTTAGTACATCCTCGATCTTAAAAAATTTTTTTAGTACATCTTCGATCTAAAAAAAATTTTTTTAGTACATCCTTGATATGAAAAAATTTTTTTTAGTACATCCTCGATCTAAAAAAATTTTTTTTGGACATCCTTGATCTAAAAAAATTTTTTTAGTACATCCTCGATCTAAAAAAAATTTTTTCAGTACATCCTTGATATGAAAAAAATTTTTTTAGTACATCCTCGATCAAAAAAAATTTTTTTAGTACATCCTCGATCTAAAAAAATTTTTTAGTACATCCTCGATCTAAAAAATTTTTTTAGTACACCCTCGATCGAACAAAATTTTTTTTGTACATCCTCGATCAAAAAAAATTTTTTTAGTACATCCTTGATCTAAAAAAAATTTTTTTAGTACATCCTCGATCAAAAAAAATTTTTTTAGTACATCCTTGATATGAAAAAATTTTTTTTAGTACATCCTCGATCTAAAAAAAAATTTTAATAAATCCTCGATCTAAAAAAATTTTTCTAGTACATCCTCGATCTAAAAAAATTTTTTTAGTACATCCTCGATTTAAAAAAAATTTTTTTAGTACATCCTCGATCTTAAAAAATTTTTTTAGTACATCTTCGATCTAAAAAAAATTTTTTTAGTACATCCTTGATATGAAAAAAATTTTTTTAGTACATCCTCGATCTAAAAAAAATTTTTTTAGTATATCCTCGATCAAAAAAAATTTTTTTAGTACATCCTCGATCTAAAAAAAATTTTTTTAGTACACCCTCGATCGAAAAAAAATTTTTTTTGTACATCCTCGATCAAAAAAAATTTTTTTAGTACATCCTTGATCTAAAAAAAATTTTTTTAGTACATCCTCGATCAAAAAAAATTTTTTTAGTACATCCTTGATATGAAAAAATTTTTTTTAGTACATCCTCGATCTAAAAAAAAATTTTAATACATCCTCGATCTAAAAAAATTTTTCTAGTACATCCTCGATCTAAAAAAATTTTTTTAGTACATCCTCGATTTAAAAAAAAATTTTTTAGTACATCCTCGATCTTAAAAAATTTTTTTAGTACATCTTCGATCTAAAAAAAATTTTTTTAGTACATCCTTGATATGAAAAAATTTTTTTTAGTACATCCTCGATCTAAAAAAATTTTTTTTGGACATCCTTGATCTAAAAAAATTTTTTTAGTACATGCTCGATCTAAAAAAAATTTTTTCAGTACATCCTTGATATGAAAAAAATTTTTTTAGTACATCCTCAATCTAAAAAAAATTTTTTTAGTACATCCTCGATCAAAAAAAATTTTTTTAGTACATCCTTGATCTAAAAAAAATTTTTTTAGTACATCCTCGATCTAAAAAAATTTTTTTAGTATATCCTCGATCAAAAAAAATTTTTTTAGTACATCCTCGATCTAAAAAAAATTTTTTTAGTACATCCTTGATATGAAAAAATTTTTTTTAGTACAACCTCGATCTAAAAAAATTTTTTTTGGACATCCTTGATCTAAAAAAATTTTTTTAGTACATCCTCGATCTAAAAAAAATTTTTTCAGTACATCCTTGATATGAAAAAAATTTTTTTAGTACATCCTCAATCTAAAAAAAATTTTTTTAGTACATCCTCGATTTAAAAAAAATTTTTTTAGTACATCCTCGATCTAAAAAAAATTTTTTTAGTACATCCTCGATCTAAAAAAATTTTTTTAGTACATCCTCGATTTAAAAAAAATTTTTTTAGTACATCCTTGATCTAAAAAAAATTTTTTTAGTACATCCTCGATCAAAAAAAATTTTTTTAGTACATCCTTGATATGAAAAAATTTTTTTTAGTACATCCTCGATCTAAAAAAAAATTTTAATACATCCTCGATCTAAAAAAATTTTTCTAGTACATCCTCGATCTAAAAAAATTTTTTTAGTACATCCTCGATTTAAAAAAAAATTTTTTAGTACATCCTCGATCTTAAAAAATTTTTTTAGTACATCTTCGATCTAAAAAAAATTTTTTTAGTACATCCTTGATATGAAAAAATTTTTTTTAGTACATCCTCGATCTAAAAAAATTTTTTTTGGACATCCTTGATCTAAAAAAATTTTTTTAGTACATGCTCGATCTAAAAAAAATTTTTTCAGTACATCCTTGATATGAAAAAAATTTTTTTAGTACATCCTCAATCTAAAAAAAATTTTTTTAGTACATCCTCGATCAAAAAAAATTTTTTTAGTACATCCTTGATCTAAAAAAAATTTTTTTAGTACATCCTCGATCTAAAAAAATTTTTTTAGTATATCCTCGATCAAAAAAAATTTTTTTAGTACATCCTCGATCTAAAAAAAATTTTTTTAGTACATCCTTGATATGAAAAAATTTTTTTTAGTACAACCTCGATCTAAAAAAATTTTTTTTGGACATCCTTGATCTAAAAAAATTTTTTTAGTACATCCTCGATCTAAAAAAAATTTTTTCAGTACATCCTTGATATGAAAAAAATTTTTTTAGTACATCCTCAATCTAAAAAAAATTTTTTTAGTACATCCTCGATTTAAAAAAAATTTTTTTAGTACATCCTCGATCTAAAAAAAATTTTTTTAGTACATCCTCGATCTAAAAAAATTTTTTTAGTACATCCTCGATTTAAAAAAAATTTTTTTAGTACATCATCGATCTAAAAAAATTTTTTTAGTACATCCTCGATCTAAAAAAAATTTTTTTAGTACATCCTCGATTTAAAAAAAAATTTTCTAGTACATCCTCGATCTAAAAAAATTTTTTTAGTACATCCTCGATCTAAAAAAAAATTTTTAAGTACAGCCTTGATATGAAAAAATTTTTTTAGTACATTCTCGATCTAAAAAAATTTTTTTAGTACATCCTCGATCTAAAAAAAATTTTTTAGTACATCCCCGATCTAAAAAAAAATTTTTTTAGTACATCCTCGATCTAAAAAAATTTTTTTAGTACATCCTCGATCTAAAAAAAATTTTTTTAGTACATCCTCGATCTAAAAAAAATTTTTTAGTACATCCTCGATTTAAAAAAAATTTTTTTAGTACATCGTCGATCTAAAAAAATTTTTTTAGTACATCCTCGATTTAAAAAAAATTTTTTAGTACATCCTTGATCTAAAAAAATTTTTTTAGTACATTCTCGATCTAAAAAAATTTTTTTAGTACATCCTCGATCTAAAAAAAACTTTTTTAGTACATCCTCGATTTCAAAAAAAATTTTTCTAGTACATCCTCGATCTAGAAAAATTTTTTTAGTACATCCTCGATCTAAAAATTTTTTTTTAGTACATCCTCGATCAAAAAAAAATTTTTTTAGTACATCCTCGATCTAAAAAAATTTTTTTAGTACATCCTCGATTTAAAAAAAATTTTTTTAGTACATCCTCGATCTAAAAAAATTTTTTTAGTACATCCTCGATCTAAAAAAAATTTTTTTAGTACATCCTTGATATGAAAAAAATTTTTTTAGTACATCCTCGATCTAAAAAAATTTTTAAGTACATCCTCGATCTAAAAAAAATTTTTTTAGTACATCCTCGATTTAAAAAAAAATTTTCTAGTACATCCTCGACCTAAAAATATTTTTTTAGTACATCCTCGATCTAAAAAAATTTTTTTAATACATCCTCGATCAAAAAAAAATTTTTTTAGTACATCCTCGATCTAAAAAAATTTTTTTAGTACATCCTCGATTTAAAAAAAATTTTTTAGTACATCCTCGATCTAAAAAAAATTTTTTTAGTACATACTCGATCTAAAAAAATTTTTTTAGTACATCCTCGATTTAAAAAAAATTTTTTAGTACATCCTCGATCTAAAAAAAATTTTTTTAGTACATCCTCGATCTAAAAAAATTTTTTTAGTACATCCTCGATCTAAAAAAAATTTTTTTAGTACATCCTCGATCTAAAAAAAATTTTTTTAGTACATCCTCGATCTAAAAAAATTTTTATAGTACATCCTCGATCTAAGAAAAATTTTTTTAGTACATCCTCGATCTAAAAAAATTTTTTTAGTACATCAACGATTTAAAAAAAATTTTTTTAGTACATCCTCGATCTAAAAAAATTTTTTTAGTACATCCTCGATTTAAAAAAAATTTTTTTAGTACATCCTCGATTTAAAAAAAAAAATTTTTAGTACATCCTCGATCTAAAAAAAATTTTTTTAGTACATCCTCGATCTAAAAAAATTTTTTTAGTACATCCTCGATCTAAAAAAAATTTTTTTAGTACATCCTCGATCTAAAAAATTTTTTTTAGTACATCCTCGATCTAAAAAATTTTTTTAGTACATCCTCGATCTAAAAAAAAATTTTTTAGTACATCCTTGATCTAAAAAAAAATTTTTTAGTACATCCTTGATATGAAAAAAATTTTTTTAGTACATCCTCGATCTAAAAAAATTTTTTTAGTACATCCTCGATCTAAAAAAATTTTTTTAGTACATCCTCGATCTAAAAAAAATTTTTTTAGTACATCCTCGATTTAAAAAAAAATTTTCTAGTACATCCTCGACCTAAAAATATTTTTTTAGTACATCCTCGATCTAAAAAAATTTTTTTAATACATCCTCGATCAAAAAAAAATTTTTTTAGTACATCCTTGATTAAAAAAAATTTTTTTAGTACATCCTCGATCAAAAAAAATTTTTTTAGTACATCCTCGATCAAAAAAAATTTTTTAGTACATCCTCGATCTAAAAAATTTTTTTAGTACATCCTCGATCGAACAAAATTTTTTTTGTACATCCTCGATCAAAAAAAATTTTTTTAGTACATCCTTGATCTAAAAAAAATTTTTTTAGTACATCCTCGATCAAAAAAAATTTTTTTAGTACATCCTTGATATGAAAAAATTTTTTTTAGTACATCCTCGATCTAAAAAAAAATTTTAATACATCCTCGATCTAAAAAAATTTTTCTAGTACATCCTCGATCTAAAAAAATTTTTTTAGTACATCCTCGATTTAAAAAAAATTTTTTTAGTACATCCTCGATCTTAAAAAATTTTTTTAGTACAACTTCGATCTAAAAAAAATTTTTTTAGTACATCCTTGATATGAAAAAAATTTTTTTAGTACATCCTCGATCTAAAAAAAATTTTTTTAGTATATCCTCGATCAAAAAAAATTTTTTTAGTACATCCTCGATCTAAAAAAAATTTTTTTAGTACACCCTCGATCGAAAAAAAATTTTTTTTGTACATCCTCGATCAAAAAAAATTTTTTTAGTACATCCTTGATTTGAAAAAATTTTTTTAGTACATCCTCGATCTAAAAAAAATTTTTTTAGTACATCCTCGATCTAAAAAAAATTTTTTTAGTACATCCTCGATCTAAAAAATTTTTTTTAGTACATCCTCGATCTAAAAAAAATTTTTTTAGTACATCCTCGATTTAAAAAAAATTTTTTAGTACATCCTCGATCTAAAAACATTTTTTTAGTACATCCTCGATCTAAAAAAAATTTTTTTAGTACATCCTCGATCAAAAAAAATTTTTTTACTACATCCTCGATCTAAAAAAAATTTTTTTAGTACATCCTTGATATGAAAAAAATTTTTTTAGTACATCCTCGATCTAAAAAAAATTTTTTTAGTACATCCTTGATATGAAAAAAATTTTTTTAGTACATCCTCGATCAAAAAAAAATTTTTTAGTACATCCTCGATCTAAAAAAAATTTTTTTAGTACATCCTTGATATGAAAAAAATTTTTTTAGTACATCCTCGATCTAAAAAAATTTTTTTAGTACATCCTCGATCTAAAAAAAATTTTTTTAGTACATCCTAGATCAAAAAAAATTTTTTTAGTACATCCTCGATCTAAAAAAAATTTTTTTAGTACATCCATGATATGAAAAAATTTTTTTTAGTACATCCTCGATCTAAAAAAAATTTTTTTAGTACATCCTCGATCTAAAAAAATTTTTTTAGTACATCCTCGATCAAAAAAAATTTTTTTAGTACATCCTCGATCTAAAAAAAATTTTTTTAGTACATCCTCGATCTAAAAAAAATTTTTTTAGTACATCCTCGATCTAAAAAAGATTTTTTTAGTACATCCTCGATCTAAAAAAATTTTTTTAGTACATCCTCGATCTAAAAAAAATTTTTTTAGTACATCCTTGATATGAAAAAATTTTTTTTAGTACATCCTCGATCTAAAAAAATTTTTTAGTACATCCTCGATCTGAAAAAATTTTTTTAGTACATCCTCGATCTAAAAAAAAATTTTTTCAGTACATCCTTGATATGAAAAAATTTTTTTAGTACATCCTCGATCTAAAAAAAATTTTTTTAGTACATCCTTGATATGAAAAAATTTTTTTAGTACATCCTCGATCTAAAAAAAATTTTTTTAGTACATCCTCGATCTAAAAAAAATTTTTTTAGTACATCCTTGATATGAAACAAATTTTTTAGTACATCCTCGATCTAAAAAAAATTTTTTTAGTACATCCTTGATATGAAAAAAATTTTTTTAGTACATCCTCGATCTAAAAAAAATTTTTTTAGTACATCCTTGATATGAAAAAAATTTTTTTAGTACATCCTCGATCTAAAAAAAATTTTTTTAGTACATCCTTGATATGAAAAAAATTTTTTAGTACATCCTCGATCTAAAAAAAATTTTTTAGTACATCCTCGATCTAAAAAAAATTTTTTTAGTACTTCCTTGATATGAAAAAATTTTTTTAGTACATCCTTGATATGAAAAAATTTTTTTTTGTACATCCTCGATCTAAAAAAATTTTTTTAGTACATCCTCGATCTAAAAAAATTTTTTTAGTACATCCACGATCTAAAAAAAAATTTTTTTAGTACATCCTCGATCTAAAAAAAATTTTTTTAGTACATCCTCGATCAAAAAAATTTATTTAGTACATCCTTGATATGAAAAAAATTTTTTTAGTACATCCTCGATCTAAAAAAAATGTTTTTAGTACATCCTCGATCTAAAAAAATTTTTTTAGTACATCCTCGATCTAAAAAAATTTTTTAGTACATCCTCGATCTGAAAAAATTTTTTTAGTACATCCTCGATCTAAAAAAAATTTTTTTAGTACATCCTTGATATGAAAAAATTTTTTTAGTACATCCTCGATCTAAAAAAAATTTTTTAGTACATCCTCAATTTAAAAAAAATTTTTTTAGTACATCCTCGATTTAAAAAAAATTTTTTTAGTACATCCTTGATTTGAAAAAATTTTTTTAGTACATCCTCGATCTAAAAAAAATTTTTTTAGTACATCCTCGATCTAAAAAAAATTTTTTTAGTACATCCTCGATCTAAAAAATTTTTTTTAGTACATCCTCGATCTAAAAAAAATTTTTTTAGTACATCCTCGATTTAAAAAAAATTTTTTAGTACATCCTCGATCTAAAAACATTTTTTTAGTACATCCACGATCTAAAAAAAAATTTTTTTAGTACATCCTCGATCAAAAAAAATTTTTTTAGTACATCCTCGATCTAAAAACAATTTTTTTAGTACACCCTCGATCCAAAAATTTTTTTAGTACATCCACGATCTAAAAAAAATTTTTTTAGTACATCCTCGATTTAAAAAAAATTTTTCTAGTACATCCTCGATCTAAAAAAATTTTTTTAGTACATCTTCGATCTAAAAAAAAGTTTTTTAGTACATCCTCGATCTAAAAAAATTTTTTGTAATACATCCTCGATCAAAAAAAATTTTTTTAGCACATCCTCGATCTAAAAAAATTTTTATAGTACATCCTCGATATGAAAAAAATTTTTTTAGTACATCCTCGATCTAAAAAAATTTTTATAGTACATCCTCGATATGAAAAAAATTTTTTTAGTACATCCTCGATCTAAAAAAATTTTTTTAGTACATCCTCGATCTAAAAAAATTTTTTTAGTACATCCTCGATCTAAAAAAATTTTTATAGTACATCCTCGATCTAAAAAAATTTTTTTAGTACATCCTCGATTTAAAAAAAATTTTTCTAGTACATCCTCGATCTAAAAAAATTTTTTTAGTACATCTTCGATCTAAAAAAAAGTTTTTTAGTACATCCTCGATCTAAAAAAATTTTTTGTAATACATCCTCGATCAAAAAAAATTTTTTTAGCACATCCTCGATCTAAAAAAATTTTTATAGTACATCCTCGATATGAAAAAAATTTTTTTAGTACATCCTCGATCTAAAAAAATTTTTATAGTACATCCTCGATATGAAAAAAATTTTTTTAGTACATCCTCGATCTAAAAAAATTTTTATAGTACATCCTCGATATGAAAAAAATTTTTTTAGTACATCCTCGATCTAAAAAAATTTTTTTAGTACATCCTCGATCTAAAAAAATTTTTTTAGTACATCCTCGATCTAAAAATAATTTTTTTAGTACATCCTCGATCTAAAAAAAAATTTTTTAGTACATCCTTGATATGAAAAAATTTTTTTTAGTACATCCTCGATCTAAAAAAATTTTTTTAGTACATCCTCGATCAAAAAAAATTTTTTTAGTACATCCTCGATCTAAAAAAATTTTTTTAGTACATCCTCGATCTAAAAAAAATTTTTTTAGTACATCCTTGATATGAAAAAATTTTTTTTAATACATCCTCGATCAAAAAAAATTTTTTTAGTACATCCTCGATCTAAAAAAAATTTTTTTAGTACATCCTTGATATGAAAAAATTTTTTTTAGTACATCCTCGATCAAAAAAAATTTTTTTAGTACATCCTCGATCAAAAAAAATTTTTTAGTACATCCTCGATCTAAAAAAAAATTTTTTAGTACATCCTTGATATGAAAAAATTTTTTTTAGTACATCCTCGATCTAAAAAAATTTTTTTAGTACATCCTCGATCTAAAAAAATTTTTTTAGTACATCCTAGATCAAAAAAAAATTTTTTAGTACATCCTCGATCTAAAAAAATTTTTTTAGTACAACCTCGATCAAAAACAATTTTTTTAGTACATCCTCGATCAAATAAAAAATTTTTTAGTACATCCTCGATCTAAAAAAAAATTTTTTAGTACATCCTCGATCTAAAAAAATTTTTTTAGTACATCCTCGATCAAATAATAATTTTTTTAGTACATCCTCGATCTAAAAAAATTTTTTTAGTACATCCTTGATATACAAAAAAAAATTTTAATACATCCTCGATCAAAAAAAAAAATTTTTTAGTACATCCTTGATATGAAAAAATTTTTTTAGTACATCCTCGATCTAAAAAAATTTTTTTAGTACAACCTCGATCTAAAAAAATTTTTTTAGTACATCCTCGATCTAAAAAAAATTTTTTTAGTACATCCTTGATATGAAAAAATTTTTTTTAATACATCCTCGATCAAAAAAAATTTTTTTAGTACATCCTCGATCTAAAAAAAATTTTTTTAGTACATCCTTGATATGAAAAAATTTTTTTTAGTACATCCTCGATCAAAAAAAATTTTTTTAGTACATCCTCGATCAAAAAAAATTTTTTAGTACATCCTCGATCTAAAAAAAAATTTTTTAGTACATCCTTGATATGAAAAAATTTTTTTTAGTACATCCTCGATCTAAAAAAATTTTTTTAGTACATCCTCGATCTAAAAAAATTTTTTTGTACATCCTAGATCAAAAAAAAATTTTTTAGTACATCCTCGATCTAAAAAAATTTTTTTAGTACAACCTCGATCAAAAACAATTTTTTTAGTACATCCTCGATCAAATAAAAAATTTTTTAGTACGTCCTCGATCTAAAAAAAAATTTTTTAGTACATCCTCGATCTAAAAAAAATTTTTTTAGTACATCCCCGATCTAAAAAAATTTTTTAGTACATCCTCGATCAAAAACAATTTTTTTAGTACATCCTCGATCTAAAAAAATTTTTTTAGTACATCCTCGATCTAAAAAAAATTTTTTTAGTACATCCTTGATATGAAAAAATTTTTTTTAGTACATCCTCGATTTAAAAAAAATTTTTTAGTACATCCTCGGTCTAAAAAAAATTTTTTTAGTACATCCTCGATCTAAAAAAATTTTTTTAGTACATCCTCGATCTAAAAAAAATTTTTTTAGTACATCCTCGATCTAAAAAAATTTTTTTAGTACATCCTCGATCTAAAAAAAATTTTTTTAGTACATCCTCGATCTAAAAAAATTTTTTTAGTACATCCTCGATTTAAAAAAAATTTTTTTAGTACATCCTCGATTTAAAAAAATTTTTTTAGTACATCCTCGATCTAAAAAAAATTTTTTTAGTACATCCTCGATCTAAAAAAATTTTTTTAGTACATCCTCGACCTAAAAAAAATTTTTTAGTACATCCTCGATTTAAAAAAAATTTTTTTAGTACATCCTCGATTTAAAAAAATTTTTTTAGTACATCCTCGATCTAAAAAAAATTTTTTAGTACATCCTCGATCTAAAAAAATTTTTTTAGTACATCCTCGATCTAAAAAAAATTTTTTTAGTACATCCTTGATATGAAAAAATTTTTTTTAGTACATCCTCGATTTAAAAAAAATTTTTTAGTACATCCTCGGTCTAAAAAAAATTTTTTTAGTACATCCTCGATCTAAAAAAATTTTTTTAGTACATCCTCGATCTAAAAAAAATTTTTTTAGTACATCCTCGATCTAAAAAAATTTTTTTAGTACATCCTCGACCTAAAAAAAATTTTTTTAGTACATCCTCGATCTAAAAAAATTTTTATAGTACATCCTCGATCTAAAAAAAATTTTTTTAGTACATCCTCGATATAAAAAAATTTTTTTAGTACATCCTCGACCTAAAAAAAAATTTTTTAGTACATCCTCGATCTAAAAAAATTTTTTTAGTACATCCTCGACCTAAAAAAAATTTTTTTAGTACATCCTCGATCTAAAAAAATTTTTTTAGTACATCCTCGATCTAAAAAAAATTTTTTTAGTACATCCTCGATCTAAAAAAATTTTTTTAGTACATCCTCGATCTAAAAAAAATTTTTAAGTACATCCTCGATCTAAAAAAATTTTTTTAGTACGTGCTCGATCTAAAAAAATTTTTTTAGTACATCCTCGATCAAAAAAAATTTTTTAGTACATTCTCGATCTAAAAAAATTTTTTTAGTACATCCTCGATCTAAAAAAATTTTTTTAGTACATCCTCGATTTAAAAAAAATTTTTTTAGTACATCCTCGATCTAAAAAAATTTTTTTAGTACATCCTTGATATGAAAAAAATTTTTTTAGTACATCCTCGATCTAAAAAAAATTTTTATGGATCGTCCTTGATCAAAAAAAATTTCCTTGAAATCCTTGAACAAAAAAATCCTTCTCATCATTATTTGCTGATACATTTCTGTAATATCAGCGGCCATTGCCGTCCTAAACTCGCTAAACCTCGCGAGAACGGCCGTTAACGGCGTGAGCAGATCTGGGCCGATAAGGAGTTTTTTTTTGCTCAAACTTACTCCGCTTCAGCACACTTCAGCAGCGGCGTCCATTCGGATTGATGACGGGCAAAAATTGGTAAGTACCATTTTTGCGCGAGTAGTCCGTTTGCAGCTCTGACGCCGTTGCTCTTCGCAACGTATCCTTTTGTCCACATACCCTTTAATTGAGGGCATTTATTTTAGCCGCCAAATCGCCAGCTCGCTTCAGCTTACGCTCCAAGCACTGCAGCCTGGCAAGTGGCAAGATTTTGCGATTTTGCAAGGCAGAACTGGTTGACTGATTTCGCCCAAAGCAGGCCGGTTGGGCGCGTCGTCCATCAATCATCTGGTGGGTGTTCTCCTTTCAAAATAAGCTAAGGCAAGTGGACCGCGGTGGACCCAAAACTTTCTGCTCGACGACGCTTGGCATTTCGCATCGATGAAAGCTGTACTCGGGCGAGCCTTTTTTGGACGGCTTTGTGCCAATTCCACCTTCATGCAGTTCGACTCTCGGTCAAGCGCCGGAAATGGGAGATTCCAGCCAGAGGATATTATTCTCCACTCGGGCACCATTCATCCGGCGTAACGAATCGACACTGGAAAGCAGCTGGCAATCCGGCAAATGGTGCCACGTTACCGCATCCGTTCGGGACAAAAAAAAGGGACAAAAAACCTCAGCTGAAAACTTTCCCCGTCGACCGCTAGCAGCGGTGGTGGGTGAAAGTGTTGCATGGAATGAAAGTAATGTTTAATAAGCAATTTTATTTATCAACGTTTCGGTCGACCGATCGGTTTAGTGGCCGTTTTTGGGGGGGCTGATACGGTTGTGTATTGGGCCGCCGCGTGGGTTTCCGATGCCTTTCGACCCTCGGTGGCATCCGGGAATGGTTTTGCTTAGTGGTTGGCCGTTGGTTGGCCGTTTGCGAAAGTTTTCTCTTCCACCTTCGGGAGCACAAGGGCTTGCAAAAGGGCACACGCTCGCGGACGGTTTAACTCGCCATCGCCGTGGATGCCGGAGCTGATGATATTTAATTAAGGAACGGGCTGGTCGCCTTCTCATATTTAATTCAAACGAAAATCATCCAGCCCGATGGCCGATGAATTTGCCGGCAGCTTTCGCACACTTGCTAAAGCCACCAAAAGCCCGTTTTATTTGTGCCTAATTAATTGCGCCAGCCCCACTCACCAGCGGGAAAACAAGAGCTGCTGGACGTGGGATGTTTTCTTCAAATTAAATTCCAAACTTGGAGATAGTTTCCTCTTGCGGCAGGATGGTTTTTTTCCAGGAAAGAACATTACTCCGTTCGCATCGGTGCCGGTGGAAACGGATTGTGGCTCTCGGCTGGACTCGAGAGGTCCTGGACTTTTCCGTCTCGCTCGCTCACTCTCGAAACTAACGCGCACGAAAAGCAATGCAATGATGTACTCTAGAGATCACCCACCCACTTGGGTACATTTCATTCAGAAATAGTTTTCCTTTCTTCCTGCCACGTGCCGCTGGAAAAGCTCCCCATTTCCAGCTGGAAGGGAATTAAACGTGCGTGCCGTGGTTCAGCTTTCCACGGGTAGACGTTCGAGGAAAAATTGAGCCATAGCTAAAATTAGCGCAACTCCTTTCGCACCCCATTTACATTATGGAAACGGCGGGAGCGTGTTCCTGGGGCTCAGTAAGCCGTTTCCGGTTGTCGGGGTGCATCCACAAAAATAATACCCACGTCTCTGCTTGTTTAGGAATAGTTCAATGTGCTCTGAAAGTTTCCATTGCAAGACTTATGCGGTATTTTTTCATAAGCAGTGAGTATATATAAATTTACCAACGAGATGGGGATTGTTATCCCTATTTAGCTTACAAAATTTGAATAAAAAAGGACTTTACCAGGTCCTCTTATTTATAAACACGAAGTCAATATTGCTCAATGTTACAATTGTTAAACAATTAAGGTGATAACTTAAGGTTAATTAAGGTGAGTTGATATCTTCTTAGTGGGTGCCAAATATTAAAACTTTGAGCACGTTTTGTCAAACAAATATATTTCATTAAGGTGTATTTTAAATTCTAAAAAAAATTCGCTTTGAATGTTCCTTATACAGTCTTTGATGATGTAAGTCTCGTTCCTAATAAATTTTATCATATATTACCAAATTCAACAATTAAACTAAAAACGTTATACAACGTATTACATTTAGTTAAACATGCCCTTTTTTCTTATTTCAAACACATGGCTCAGTGGCATCAAAATTGATTAAATTAATTTTGTATCTTCCCACACATGGAAAAATATCGAAAAGTCATAGTCTCTAATTTTGTTAAAATTGTGATTTCATTTTCGGCAATCTCAGTCCATCTGTAAACAAATGGTTCAAAACCGGAACGTATGTATATGTGATAGTAGCCCTTAAATGGTTAGAAAGCTTCTTAACTAGAATACCCTACTAACTCATTCGCCCCATTACGAACGCTCCCGAACAAATACCTCGTTTATTCCACGCCCAACGACGAACCTCCCAAAAATGGGCCCAAAACCTCCTCAATTCCCAATTCGATCAATCGGACCCACCAATCGGAACCAAATCGGACACACGGGCGGCAGATAATGGAGGATAAAAAAAAAGAAAAAGGCAAGACCCCATTAAGCCTGGGAAAACCAAGCGACATAAACGGTCACTGGTCTTATCACACTCGACCGCTTGAAAGCCATTAGTTTGAAACACGCGGAAAGCCGCACGAGATGAAGCGATGAAGATACGCGATGATGGTCTCGCGACAACTTCTCATCAGCCGGGAACCGTAGGCAGTTCCCACCAGGTTGTCGTGGATCGGTCGATCACACGAGATCAGATCGACGGA
This sequence comes from Anopheles nili, assembly GCF_943737925.1. Classification (NCBI taxonomy): domain Eukaryota; kingdom Metazoa; phylum Arthropoda; class Insecta; order Diptera; family Culicidae; genus Anopheles; species Anopheles nili. Next base: position 77,011 of record NW_026525542.1, read on the forward strand.
AAGAACCGGCCGTTGGGCGAGAACCACTCCATCATTGTGGTTTGTGAGATGCAATCTTGACGCGCTTGATGGACGTGGAAGTTCCCGCTTTTCTACGGGCGCGTTTTCTGCTTTTTTTCCCCCCCCGAGCGTGAAGATCCCGAGCGAAGGTGTTTGGGAAGAAAGAATTGTCACCAGCTGTTGTTTCCGTTGGGTGCTTTAATTGCTCGTGTTAATGCGTGTTGAGGCGCTTGGTGGCATAATTGGCGAGGTTCCTTTGCGGCGAGGTTGTGTAAACCCGGCTACTGTGCATTCTGAAGCATATGCAAAATAGTCCAAGATGGCGTTCGAAAGCTACCACAATCAATCTCTGTCTCGTGGGTCATTTCCAAGAGCTCAAGCGGTAGCAAACGGTGCTTCTGAAAGTGTCGTCTTGAAGACCCACAGATTCTTTAGAAGGTGGGGTTTTTCTTTATCATTTCTTCCATGTTCAGTTGGTCGATTGCGAACAGCTTCCAGCAGCTGCGAGTTTCCACGATGAGAAGGAGGATAATCCACCATTAACCTTCCCATCGACACCTCGCTAGAACGTCGCCTAAAACCCGCACAAGGACGGGCACGTTCTAAGCGCTCGCTCGCTCCCACGCGAACCGTCACCGAAAGGGCTGGCGTGGAGCGAGATTTATGATCGCGCCTGCTGCTTGCAAGGATCGCAAGGTCCGTGAAGGCCCACGCCCGTAGGGAAAGGTTAGAGATTACCTGCCTGAAGCCACCGGCGAGAGATCTTGGCTTGGCTGCAACCTCGTGGCAGCCCGGTTTAGTTGGTCTCCGATTTTTCCCGGCCCTTTTCAGGGGGGGGGGGTGGGTTTTTAAACGGGCGGAAGGTCAACTCACCTGGCCGGAGGGAGCGTGGGGTGTGGCGTTCCGTGACGTGGCTCGAATGGAACACCACCGGATCAGAGGAGTGAACGGCGAGTAGTAGCGCAGTTATAGGTTAGTCACGATTTGGTGCTCGAACCCCGGAAGCAAAAACGGGGACCCTTAGAGGGGAGCTTTGGAACTCGCTCACTCGATGGTTGGTGGTCAGGGAAGAGAGTGAGAGAGAGAGAGAGAGAGGTACCGTAGGAGAGAAGAGAAAGAAGTAAAGCTGGAGCTAACCTGGTAGAGATACAGTGGGCTGGCTTTGCAGTGAAATAGTTCATGCGATATTAAAATTCGTTTGATACTCAAGTGGAGGATTAGAGGGAAGTGAAAGGGATGGAAAATAAAGGCTCCTATGCTTCTTTATCCTTTTCTAATATTTGCCTCTGTTAACACCTTGAGTACCGCGTCACCCAAAAAAGTGGGTGACGGAATATTTTCTAAGTGGTCGTGTTTTTGAATATTTAGAACAGCTTTTATTCTTAAATATCAAAATTATGGCCAAAAAGGGATCCAAACGAACGTAAAGAAAGCCTAAAATTCATCACAAACGTAAAGCGGGAAGAATTAGAGCCAGTTCAACCGTAGCTATGACATATGACCAAGAAACGCTTGAATCGTGACAGTCTGTGAAATTTCCTAAAAACGAATGCCACGCAAGGTGTTTAAAGTAATCAAACATAAACTTTGTCCTTTATAACGAATCCTAAACATGATTAAATGCTCTCCCTTCACTCAATCCGGATCGCTCGAGACGTGCCATCCTGGCCGTCTGTGCCACATCGCCAACCGCTATCAAAGAAAAAATTAGAAGCAGAACCATTCCGTCCCGCCACGGCCTAACCGCAACGCCAACGCGAGATGAGAGTGTTGGCGATTTTCTCACGAAAAGGGAGTGGATTTGAAGCCCCACCGGAGTGAACCGTCGTCCGTGAGGCGCCCGATCTGGCCATTAATTATGCCACGGGCGATGGTGGACATCCGGGCCCGGGTTGTTTTTTCCTCCCTTGCCGTCATGCCGTCCCATTAGCGTCGGCAAACGAGGACAAACATACGGGGTACGTGTCGTGTACGGTGCCTACGCACCTTTTTAAGGCACGTCTCTCGAACGCCGTAATCCCCCGTTTGGTGGTGTTGGTTTTTTTTATTGCTGGTTTCTTCTATTTGCCTGCTCGATAATGCATTACCGGAGCTCGTGTTCGGGAGAAAACAGTGCCAGGCATCTGATAGGCAAATGACTAGATTGAATGCTTAATTAATGTGTCCTTGATATTGGCTTGCGCAAAGTCGCGATCGGCCAAATGCATCAGTTAAACGATCTTTTCTGTGCGATGCGGTCACATTATAGTACGACGATTGACGGGCGGGCAGCAGTAAGTCGGTTCAATTAACATCCATCCCCGCATTTACAGAGCAAGGCTGCAGGCTGCATAAAGCTAAGCTGGCTCTTTTCGTGCGGCAATATTCTTCAGTCACGTTGCGATCCACCCGCGACGGGTCTGCGTGACAATCGGTTGTTGACCTAAGCCACCTGCTATCGTTTGCAGTGGTCGAGACAAGCGGTACTAGATCTCGATGATCGATAAGCAGCTTTGGTGCCGTTGCCAAGAACGGCTCTGGCCAGTAGCTCTGGCCGACGTACGTACGTCAACCTTCGTGGACGCAGGCTCGTCTCGACGTCTCGACGTTCTCCTGCGCTATACGCGGATACGTACAGGATCTTCCCGACGAGTTCCCGTTATACCGAGCTGCTTATGCGTCAACTCGTGGTCCATCAACGTCACAGCCTCCCTAAACAACCCTTCCCACACTTCCCTCCCACCCCTTCGCCACTTAAAAAAATGCAGAACAAAAAAGAAAAAACCTCTTCCACATACACATATTCACACCATCAAAGTCAGTTCCCTTCACCACGCTTGCCTCAGCACAACCAAATAAAAACCCCAAACATCCTTTTCACGCCGAAAACAAATATCTCCCTGGCCCCAACAAACGCATGCTCTGATTTGTGTCTGTGCTGGAACATCCGAAGTTTAAGCAAAACAAAAAAAAACTTGGATGAACTAAAAATCCCCATCCTCAAACACAATCCACCGTATTCGTAGCCCGGCAAGAAAAACCCTACACCCACCAACACTTCACACCCATCCTTTCAACAAACATACATGGACCTAAGAGGTCCATCAACCCGACAAAAACAACACAACACAGCGTGGTTGCTTAGAAGCTTTCACGACCATACCAACAAAGACCTATCCTTCAACCTATCCGGCAATATCCCAGCCGTCGCGCCATCTCCACTTCGTAGCGTATAAAATGCAACTTAGTGTGCGTTAACCTACCCCAACAGCCCGCACACCACAACGCGCTTTTCCGACTTTGAATCCATCCTTAGCCTAATGCCAAACACTCCGCTTGGGGAATTCCATAATTCCAACCAGTACCGGTGCAACTTCATTGCTCCTCTGCTTGACACCCTGCTCCTATGTAACCGTACCTCTCACAAAAAAAAAAACCCACCCGCACATGTCCCGCCAGTGGTAACAGGCTCCACCATACCACCATTGTATTCACCTCATCCTCCATAGAGTATCACAATTCAATATCATGTGGCAGTGATCACTACCCCAGCGGGAAATGTGGAGAGGCTGGGTTGGGTTGGAATGCCAACACCTCTCGTTGGCCTTTTCGTTATCTCCGAATCCCCCTTCACCAAACCCTCGCACTCCTTTCCAACCTCATCCTGGAATCAGGCGAAAATTGCATACCAAAATACGAACGGCAATAAAGGGCAACGGGATGGGTTTCCCTCTGGTGGAACGAATCAGTTGCCAAAGCATAAAAAAAAGGAAAGCTCTCTGGCGTCTCCGCAGAGCCAGCAAAATCCCCAATCACCTATTCCTCCCAACAGTACCAAGAAGCCAAGTTGCCATTGCTAGAAAAGCGATTAAAACTGAAAAAGGAAACCTCCTGGGCACAGTTTGGGGAAAGAATATCTCCGGCAGCCTCAAGCAACGCCATCTGGTGGAAGGTTCTCGTTCCTTACCGGCAAAAAAAAAAACAAATCCTCTAACAATGCAATCCTACTAAAAAGCACCAAATGACTCCATTTCGCGAAGGTCTCGGCTACTAGCAGCTTCCCTACCCGATTGCAAAAACCACAAAGACACAGCTTCGAACCAAAACTGCAACGAATTGTTCTCCATCGAAGAGCTGACCTGGCAAAAAATCTCCCCCCCCCCCCCCCCCCCCCGAAGGCAAAGAAAAGCGCTCCTACATTCCTAAAACCAAATATGGTCTTCCGGAAAACTGGAAACTCAGCCTAACAAACCCAGTGACTCCCCAAAACGACGTTGACAGCTACAGACCTGTGTAGGAAAAGTCATGGAGCGAATGGTCAACCGGCGGTCCAGTTCAGGAGCTAGAAAACAAGAACCTACTAAGCCCTCCGGGCCAATCATGGCTCGAGGCGGGCAACCAGCACGTGGACTGTGGACATCCAAGACCTGTCTAAAGCGTTCGATAGAACGTGGAGCCAGGCTGTTCTGGAGCAGCTCTGCAGATGGGGCTTCGCGGGGTCAGGACATGATGTCCGTCATCAGAGGCTTCTTGTTCGACCGCGACCGCATAGTCAGGGTCACCACTTGTGGACAAACACCGCAAAAGACCACAAACTACAACAACAATGGTCACGTTGGACCGGGTGCGACATCTCCCACGCCAAATCAAGCACCCTGCACATATGCAACAGATCAAAACACAGACACAAACAAACTCCACTTCAACATCCTCAATAAATCCCTTCATCGCAAGCGTCAAGAAAGCCGACATCCTTCTTTCCTTTTTCGCCACACATTCCAAACGAGTGAAAAAAAAAGAGCCGATATCCCGACTCAAGCTATTCCGAATGCTCGGTGCAGGAAAACATAGAGCGTACAGATGCAAAATTAATACAAAAAATAATCGATGCTTGGCTGCTACCAAAACTTCCACGTGGGATAGAAATAGACTCCAGTCAAAGGGAGACCTTTGAAGAAAAAAAAAAACAATAAGCCCGATCTATCACGACCTATAACAACAAACAAATATAAGCCCAACAAATCTAGATTATGTGAGAGACACATGGACTCCTGCCGATTCAACATCTGGGTACACAAAAGACTAGTGGCCGCCGCGGCCTGCCGGATAAGAGAAAAAGGTGAAGCTGGAAACACCATAGTAGACGGAGCCAACAAAGGTGTTGAAAAACTTACCCCAAAAACACCTCCCGTCCATGGGACCTACCGCCGATCGCAGTAAGCTGGCATTTCCGAGACAGTTTCAACAAACAGCAACGAAAGATTGAAACCAAACACTCTTTCCTCTGAAATGCGCCAAACATTCTAAAAAACACCAGCACCACATTTACACAGATGGTTCTCGGCCACAACAACAACACAGCGGGCTGTGGAATTTATTTCCAAATACGACAAAATCGCCCCACAAACTGCCAGAACACACACATAGCATCCCTTTTCTGCCGCAAGCAATAATGCCATCATCATTGCAGCAGAAGACTGCCTACGTTCCGTTAGACAAACCATCCGTCCAGATTCACAGCTAGTGCCAGCGTACTCTCTCTCTGCGTGCTTTAGAGTACACGGCAACACGGCCAGGGTCGCTAACATCCAGCAAGCTCGAACAACTTGCACAGGAATCCACAGTATGGCTTACGTTGGATTCCCAGGACCTCTTAGCCACCAGAGGCGGAAATAAAACCCATACAAACCACGACCATACAACAACCAGGAAAGATGTACAGAACTCAGCCAAAAGCTGGGAATACACCTGGTCCAACGTACAACAACCACTATTAAGAAAAATAAAAATTAACTACAACACCCTGGCCTGATACTAATAACTCTGTCCCGCCTACGCATCGGCCAAACACGGGCTTCCTGCCTTCTTGACCCACAACGGCACAAAATATTATATCCGGATAAAAAAAAAAGCGAAGCGAAATTACTCGAATTCCTACGGCTCACCAATCGAAAGCAGCAAAAATAACCACCTCACAGCTGCAAAGCCAAACGACATCGGAATATACGGAACTTAAGAGGCGAAAGTCTCTATAAAAATACACACAAAAAAAACAAAGAGTCAAGTCGATCTGCACCTGTTGCAGTAACGTTCATTAAAAGCACGTCTCGGTCGGCCGAACTTTCCATCTAAATGTGCTCATGATTTCGTCTAGGTTTTCCGCGTGGCGGCGAACGGCGGCACTGTACGGGTTTTTGAGTGCTCTGCCTTTTCTACGCCTTTTTGCAGACGCAGAAAGTTTTCGTGGATCGTTCGAAGCTCGACTGAAACGGTGGCCGGAAGTCTTCCGGATCTCCGGAAAGCGTCGGGAGGTCTTTGCCTCGCTCAGCTCGAAGCATCGAACGCTGATTGCCTGTGTGCCGTTGAGCTTAGCGGGAGGATAGACTTTTGTAGACTCCTTTTCGAAAAAAAAAAAACCGTCACTTTTCGGCTATGAGTTTGCGGTTATTCTCCTCGGTGCCTCCTCCACGATCGAGCAGCGTATCCAGGGATGGTAGGGAAGTCGGAGGAAGAATGCCTTGCCGAATTTGCACACAACTTTTCCGTTAGCGCGAATATATACGTGATAGTTTCGACGTACGTCGATGTTTTTTTTATAAGCGGAAAGTTGCTTTTACTTTGCTTTAATGAGAGCAAGCTTTTTCTTAGATTGTTGATGCTTAAACTCAGCCCCTCGGGCATTTGCACGTTTTTAGCAATCTGTTTTTTTTTATTGGTGGTTTAAGAGAGCGCTAAAAACGGCATGTTACTCCTCCGAGTGCTGAGTTGAAAAAGAGCCCGGTAACGACCTCTCTCTCGGCCAGTCGCTTCGGCAGTCTGCTCTCGCCTAAGCCGAGTCCTTAACAGCGCCCCCTAGCGGCTAGTTCTACTGCGAGGCGCCGCAGTATTTACCTTGGCCTGGGTGTCGAGCCGTCGCTTAAGTGACGCCGGGTATCGAGCAGTTACTTAGGTGACAACATCCTCGATCTAAAAAAATTTTTTTAGTACATCCTTGATATGAAAAAAATTTTTTTAGTACATCCTCGATCTAAAAAAATTTTTTTAGTACATCCTCGATCTAAAAAAAAATTTTTTAGTACATCCTTGATATGAAAAAATTTTTTTTAGTACATCCTCGATCAAAAAAAATTTTTTTAGTACATCCTTGAAATGAAAAAAATTTCTTTAGTACATCCTCGATCTAAAAAAAATTTTTTTAGTACATCCTTGATCTAAAAAATTTTTTTTAAGTACATCCTCGATCTAAAAAATTTTTTTATAGTACATCCTCGATCTAACAAAAATTTTTTTAGTACATCCACGATCTAAAAAAAATTTTTTAGTACATCCTCGATCTAAAAAAAATTTTTTTAGTACATCCTCGATCTAAAAAATTTTTTTTAAGTACATCCTCGATCTAAAAAAATTTTTTTAGTACATCCTCCATCAAAAAAAATTTTTTTAGTACATCCTTGATTTAAAAAAATTTTTCTAGTACATCCTCGATCTAAAAAAATTTTTTTAAGTACATCCTCGATCTAAAAAAATTTTTATAGTACATCCTCGATCAAAAAAAATTTTTTTAGTACATCCTCGATCTGAAAAAAATTTTTTTAGTACATCCTTGATATGAAAAAAATTTTTTTAGTACATCCTCGATCAAAAAAAATTTTTTTAGTACATCCTTGATCTAAAAAAAATTTTTTTAGTACTTCCTTGATATGAAAAAATTTTTTTTAGTACATCCTCGATCAAAAAAAATTTTTTTAGTACATCCTTGATATGAAAAAAATTTTTTTAGTACATCCTCGACCAAAAAAAAATTTTTTTAGTACATCCTTGATCTAAAAAAAATTTTTTTAGTACATCCTCGATCTAAAAAAAATTTTTTTAGTACATCCTCGATCTAAAAAAAATATTTTAGTACATCCTCGATCTAAAAAAATTTTTTAGTACATCCTCGATCTAAAAAAAATTTTTTTAGTACATCCTCGATCTAAAAAAATTTTTTTAGTACATCCTCGATCTAAACAAAATTTTTTTAGTACATCCTCGATCTAAAAACAATTTTTTGAGTACATCCTCGATCTAAAAACAATTTTTTTAGTACATCTTTGATCTAAAAAAAAATTTTTTTATTACATCCTCCATCTAAAAAAATTTTTTTAGTACATCCTCGATCTTAAAAAAAATTTTTTTAGTACATCCTCGACCAAAAAAAAATTTTTTTAGTACATCCTTGATATGAAAAAAATTTTTTTAGTACATCCTTGATCTAAAAAAAATTTTTTTAGTACATCCTTGATCTAAAAAAATTTTTTTAGTACATCCTCGATCTAAAAAAAATTTTTTTAGTACATCCTCGATCTAAAAAAAATTTTTTTAGTACATCCTCGACCAAAAAAAAATTTTTTTAGTACATCCTTGATATGAAAAAATTTTTTTTAGTACATCCTCGATCTAAAAAAAAATTTTTTAGTACATCCTTGATATGAAAAAATTTTTTTTAGTACATCCTTGATCTAAAAACAATTTTTTTAGTACATCCGCGATCTAAAAAAAATTGTTTTAGTACATCCTAGATCAAAAAAAATTTTTTTAGTACATTCTCGATCAAAAAAAATTTTTTTAGTACATCCTCGATCTAAAAAAAATTTTTTTAGTACATCCTTGATATGAAAAAAATTTTTTAGTACATCCTCGATCAAAAAAAATTTTTTTAGTACATCCTCGATCAAAAAAAATTTTTTTAGTACATCCTCGATCTAAAAAAAAATTTTTTAATACATCCTTGATATTAAAAAAAAATTTTTTAAGTGCATCCTCGATCAAAAAAAATTTTTTTAGTACATCCTCGATCTAAAAAAAAAAATTTTAGTACATCCTTGATATGAAAAAATTTTTTTTAGTACATCCTCGATCTAAAAAAATTTTTTTAGTACATCCTCGATCAAAAAAAAATTTTTTAGTACATCCTCGATCTAAAAAAAAATTTTTTAGTACATCCTTGATATGAAAAAAATTTTTTTAGTACAACCTCGATCAAAAAAAATTTTTTTAGTACATCCTCGATCTAAAAAAAAAATTTTTAGTACATCCTTGATATGAAAAAATTTTTTTTAGTACATCCTCGATCTAAAAAAAATTTTTTTAGTACATCCTCGATCAAAAAAAATTTTTTTAGTACATCCTCGATCTAAAAAAAATATTTTTTTAGTACATCCTTGATATGAAAAAATTTTTTTTAGTACATCCTCGATCTAAAAAAATTTTTTAGTACATCCTCGATCTAAAAAAAATTTTTTTAGTACATCCGCGATCAAAAAAAATTTTTTTAGTACATCCTCGATCAAAAAAAATGTTTTTAGTACATCCTTGATATGAAAAAAATTTTTTTAGTACATACTCGATCAAAAAAAATTTTTTTAGTACATCCTCGATCTAAAAAAATTTTTTTAGTACATCCTCGATCTAAAAAAAATTTTTTTAGTACATCCTCGTTCTTAAAAAATTTTTTTAGTACATCCTCGATCTAAAAAAAATTTTTTTTAATACATCCTCGATCTACAAAAATTTTTTTAGTTCATCCTCGTTCTAAAAAAATTTTTTTAGTACATCCTCGATATCAAAAAAATTTTTTTTAGTACATTCTCGATCAAAAAAAATTTTTTTAGTACATGCTCGTTCTAAAAATATTTTTTTAGTACATCCTTGATATGAAAAAATTTTTTTTAGTACATCCTCGATCAAAAAAAAATTTTTTTAGTACATCCTCGATCTAAAAAAATTTCCTTGAAATCCTTGATCAAAAAAAATTTCCTTCAAATCCTTGAACAAAAAAATCCTTCTCATCATTATTTGCTGATACATTTCTGTAATATCAGCGGCCATTGCCGTCCTAAACTCGCTAAACCTCGAGAGAACGACCGTTACTGGCGTGAGCAGATCTGGGCCGATAAGGTGTTTTTTTTGGCTCAAACTTACTCCGCTTCAGCACACTTCAGCTGCGGCGTCCATTCGGATTGATGACGGGCAAAAATTGGTAAGTACCATTTTTGCGCGGGTAGTCCGTTTGCAGCTCTGACGCCGTTACTCTTCGCAACGTATCCGTTTGTCCACATACCCTTTAATTGAGGGCATTTATTTTAGCCGCCCAGTCGCCAGCTCGCTTCAGCTTACGCTCCAAGCACTGCAGCCTGGCAAGAGGCAAGATTTTGCGATTTTGCAAGGCAGAACTGGTTGACTGATTTCGCCAAAGCAGGCCGGTTGGGCGCGTCGTCCATCAATCATCTGGTGGGTGTTCTCCTATCAAAATAAGCTAAGGCAAGTGGACCGCGGTGGACCCAAAACGTTCTGCTCGACGACGCTTGGCATTTCGCATCGATGATAGCTGTACTCGGGCGAGCCTTTTTTGGACGGCTTTGTGCCAACTCCACCTTCATGCAGTTCGACTCTCGGTCAAGCGCCGGAAATGGGAGATTCCAGCCAGAGGATATTATTCTCCACTCGGGCACCATTCATCCGGCGTAACGAATCGACACTGGAAAGCAGCTGGCAATCCGGCAAATGGTGCCACGTTACCGCATCCGTTCGGGACAAAAAAAAGGGACAAAAAACCTCAGCTGAAAACTTTTCCCGTCGACCGTTAGCAGCGGTGGTGGGTGAAAGTGTTACATGGAATGAAATTAATGTTTAATAAGCAATTTTATTTATCAACTTTTCGGTCGACCGATCGGTGAGATGGCCGTTTTTGGGGGGGCTGATACGGTTGTGTATTGGGCCGCCGCGTGGGTTTCTGATGCCTTTCGACCCTCGGTGGCATCCGGGAATGGTTTTGCTTAGTGGTTGGCCGTTTGCGAAAGTTTTCTCTTCCACCTTCGGGAGCACAAGGGCTTGCAAAAGGGCACACGCTCGCGGACGGTTAAACTCGCCATCGCATTTGGATGCCGGAGCTGATGATATGTAATTAAGGAACGGCTGGTCGCCTTCTCATATTTAATTCAAACGAAAATCATCCAGCCCGATGGCCGATGAATTTGCCGGCAGCTTTCGCACACTTGCTAAAGGCACCAAAAGCCCGTTTTATTTGTGCCTAATTAATTGCGCCAGCCCCACTCACCAGCGGGAAAACAAGAGCTGCTGGACGTGGGATGTTTTCTTCAAATTAAATTCCAAACTTGGCGATAGTTTCCTCTTGCGGCAGGATGGTTTTTTTCCAGGAAAGAAACGGAAGTAACCGTTCGCATCGGTGCCGGTGGAAACGGATTGTGGCTCTCGACTGGACTCGAGAGGTCCTGGACTTTTCCGTCTCGCTCGCTCACTCTCGAAACTAACGCGCACGAAAAGCAATGCAATGATGTACTCTGCAGAGATCTGCAAATAATCCCTTCACTCAATCCGGATCGCTCGAGGCGTGCCATCCTGGCCGTCTGTGCCACATCGCCAACCGCTATCAAAGAAAAAATTAGAAGCAGAACCATTCCGTCCCGCCACGGCCTAACCGCAACGCCAACGCGAGATGAGAGTGTTGGCGATTTTCTCACGAAAAGGGAGTGGATTTGAAGCCCCACCGGAGTGAACCGTCGTCCGTGAGGCGCCCTGTTTGCCAAACTCCCTTGCCGTCATGCCGTCCCATTAGCGTCGGCAAACGAGGACAAACATACGGGGTACGTGTCGGTACGGTGCCTACGCACCTTTTTAAGGCACGTCTCTCGAACGCCGTAATCCCGTTTGGTGGTGTTGGTTTTTTTTTGCCGGTTTCTTCTATTTGCCTGCTCGATAATGCATTACCGGAGCTCGTGTTCGGGAGAAAACAGTGCCAGGCATCTGATAGGCAAATGACTAGATTGAATGCTTAATTAATGTGTCTTTGATATTGGCTTGCGCAAAGTCGCGATCGGCCAAATGCATCAGTTAATCGATCTTTTCTGTGCGATGCGGTCACATTATAGTACGACGATTGACGGGCGGGCAGCAGTAAGTCGGTTCAATTAACATCCATCCCCGCATTTACAGAGCAAGGCTGCAGGCTGCATAAAGCTAAGCTGGCTCTTTTCGTGCGGCAATATTCTTCAGTCACGTTGCGATCCACCCGCGACGGGTCTGCGTGACAATCGGTTGTTGACCTAAGCCACCTGCTATCGTTTGCAGTGGTCGAGTCAATCGGTACTAGATCTCGATGATCGATAAGCAGCTTTGGTGCCGTTGCCAAGAACGGCTCTGGCCAGTAGCTTTGGCCGACGTACGTACGTCAACCTTCATGGACGCAGGCTCGTCTCGACGTCTCGACGTTCTCCTGCGCTATACGCGGATACGCACAGGATCTTCCCGAGGAGTTCCCGTTATACCGAGCTGCTTATGCGTCAACTCGTGGTCCATCAACGTCACAGCCTCCTTAAAAAAACCCTTCCCACACTTCCCTCCCACCCCTTCGCCACTTAAAAAAATGCAGAACAAAAAAGAAAAAACCTCTTCCACATACACATATTCACACCATCAAAGTCAGTTCCCTTCACCACGCTTGCCTCAGCACAACCAAATAAAAACCCCAAACATCCTCTTCACGCCGAAAACAAATATCTCCCTGGCCCCAACAAACGCATGCTCTGATTTGTGTCTGTGCTGGAACATCCGAAGTTTAAGCAAAAAAAAAAAAACTTGGATGAACTAAAAATCCTTATCACAATTATGATATTGATAACAGATAGAGTGGCACATGTGGCAGTGATCACCACCCCAGCGGGAAATGTGTAGAGGCTGGGTTGGGTTGGAACGCCAACACCTCTCGTTGGCCTTTTCGTTATCTCCGAATCCCGCCTTCACCAAACCCTCGCACTCCTTTCCAACCTCATCCGGGAATCAGGCGAAAATTACCAAATACCAAAACACGAAAGGCAATAAAGGCAACGGGATGGGTTTCCCTCTGGTGGTTGAACGAATCAGGTGCCAAAGCATAAAAAAAAGGAAAGCTCTCTGGCGTCTCCGAAGAGCCAGCAAAATCCCCAATCACCTATTCCTCCCAACAGTACGAAGAAGCCAAGTTGCCATTGCTAGAAAAGCGATTAAAACTGAAAAAGGAAAACCTCCTGGGCACAGTTTGGGGAAAGTATATCTCCGGCAGCCTCAAGCAACGCCATCTGGCGGAAGGTTCTCGTTCGTTACCGGCAAAAAAAAAAAACAAATCCTCTAACAATGCAATCCTACTAAAAAGCACCAAATGACTCCATTTCGCGAAGGTCTCTGCTGCTAGCAGCTTCCCTGCCCGATTCTAAAAACCACAAAGACACAGCATCGAACCAAAAATGCAACGAATTGTTCTCCATCGAAGAGCTGACCTGACAAAAATTCCGGAAAGTTTCCGGAAAACTGGAAACTCAGCTTAACAATCCCAATGACTCCCCAAACGACGTTGACAGCTACGACGACCCATATCGCTACTAAGCTGTGTAGGAAAAGTCATGGAGCGAATGGTCAACCGGCGGTCCAGTTCAGGAGCTAGAAAACAAGAACCTACTGAGCCCTCCGGGCCAATCATGGCTCGAGGCGGGCAACCAGCACGTGGACTGTGGACATCCAAGACCTGTCTAAAGCGTTCGATAGAACGTGGAGCCAGGCTGTTCTGGAGCAGCTCTGCAGATGGGGCTTCGCGGGGTCAGGACATGATGTCCGTCATCAGAGGCTTCTTGTTCGACCGCGACCGCATAGTCAGGGTCACCACTTGTGGACAAACACCGCAAAAGACCACAAACTACAACAACAATGGTCACGTTGGACCGGGTGCGACATCTCCCACGCCAAATCAAGCACCCTGCACATATGCAACAGATCAAAACACAGACACAAACAAACTCCACTTCAACATCCTCAATAAATCCCTTCATCGCAAGCGTCAAGAAAGCCGACATCCTTCTTTCCTTTTTCGCCACACATTCCAAACGAGTGAAAAAAAAAGAGCCGATATCCCGACTCAAGCTATTCCGAATGCTCGGTGCAGGAAAACATAGAGCGTACAGATGCAAAATTAATACAAAAAATAATCGATGCTTGGCTGCTACCAAAACTTCCACGTGGGATAGAAATAGACTCCAGTCAAAGGGAGACCTTTGAAGAAAAAAAAAAACAATAAGCCCGATCTATCACGACCTATAACAACAAACAAATATAAGCCCAACAAATCTAGATTATGTGAGAGACACATGGACTCCTGCCGATTCAACATCTGGGTACACAAAAGACTAGTGGCCGCCGCGGCCTGCCGGATAAGAGAAAAAGGTGAAGCTGGAAACACCATAGTAGACGGAGCCAACAAAGGTGTTGAAAAACTTACCCCAAAAACACCTCCCGTCCATGGGACCTACCGCCGATCGCAGTAAGCTGGCATTTCCGAGACAGTTTCAACAAACAGCAACGAAAGATTGAAACCAAACACTCTTTCCTCTGAAATGCGCCAAACATTCTAAAAAACACCAGCACCACATTTACACAGATGGTTCTCGGCCACAACAACAACACAGCGGGCTGTGGAATTTATTTCCAAATACGACAAAATCGCCCCACAAACTGCCAGAACACACACATAGCATCCCTTTTCTGCCGCAAGCAATAATGCCATCATCATTGCAGCAGAAGACTGCCTACGTTCCGTTAGACAAACCATCCGTCCAGATTCACAGCTAGTGCCAGCGTACTCTCTCTCTGCGTGCTTTAGAGTACACGGCAACACGGCCAGGGTCGCTAACATCCAGCAAGCTCGAACAACTTGCACAGGAATCCACAGTATGGCTTACGTTGGATTCCCAGGACCTCTTAGCCACCAGAGGCGGAAATAAAACCCATACAAACCACGACCATACAACAACCAGGAAAGATGTACAGAACTCAGCCAAAAGCTGGGAATACACCTGGTCCAACGTACAACAACCACTATTAAGAAAAATAAAAATTAACTACAACACCCTGGCCTGATACTAATAACTCTGTCCCGCCTACGCATCGGCCAAACACGGGCTTCCTGCCTTCTTGACCCACAACGGCACAAAATATTATATCCGGATAAAAAAAAAAGCGAAGCGAAATTACTCGAATTCCTACGGCTCACCAATCGAAAGCAGCAAAAATAACCACCTCACAGCTGCAAAGCCAAACGACATCGGAATATACGGAACTTAAGAGGCGAAAGTCTCTATAAAAATACACACAAAAAAAACAAAGAGTCAAGTCGATCTGCACCTGTTGCAGTAACGTTCATTAAAAGCACGTCTCGGTCGGCCGAACTTTCCATCTAAATGTGCTCATGATTTCGTCTAGGTTTTCCGCGTGGCGGCGAACGGCGGCACTGTACGGGTTTTTGAGTGCTCTGCCTTTTCTACGCCTTTTTGCAGACGCAGAACGTTTTCGTGGATCGTTCGAAGCTCGATTGAAACGGCGGCCGGAAGTCTTCCGGATCTACGGAAAGCGTCGGGAGGTCTTCGCTCGAAAGCATCGAACGCTGATTGCCTGTGTGCCGTTGAGCTTAGCGGGAGGATAGACTTTTGTAGACTCCTTTTCGAAAACAAAAAACCGTCACTTTTCGGCTACGAGTTTGCGGTTATTCTCCTCGGTGCCTCCTCCACGATCGAGCAGCGTGTCCAGGGATGGTAGGGAAGTCGGAGGAAGAATGCCTTGCCGAATTTGCGCACAACTTTTCCGTTAGCGCGAATATATACGTGATAGTTTCGACGTACGTCGATGTTTTTTTTATAAGCGGAAAGTTGCTTTTACTTCGCGCTAATGAGAGCAAGCTTTTTCTTAGCATGTTGAATATTAAACTCAGCCCCTCGGGCATTTGCACGTTTTTAGCAATCTGTTTTTTTTTATTTGGTGGTTTAAGAGAGCGCTAAAAAAGCCTGTTACTCCTCCGAGTGCTGAGTTGAAAAGAGTCAGGTAACGACCTCTCTCGGCCAGTCGCTTCGGCAGTCTGCTCTCACCTAAGCCGAGTCCTTAACAGCGCCCCCTAGCGTCTAGTTCTACTGCGAGGCGCCGCAGTATTTACCTTGGCCTGGGTGTCGAGCCGTCGCTCAAGTGACGCCGGGTATCGAGCAGTTACTTAGGTGACAACATCTTTGAACAAAAAAAATTTTTATGGATCGTCCTCGATCTAAAAAAAATTTTTTTAGTACATCCTCGATCTAAAAAAAATTTTTTTAGTACATCCTCGATCTAAAAAAAATTTTTTTAATACATCCTCGATCAAAAAAAATTTTTTTAGTACATCCTCGATCTAAAAAAAATTTTTTAGTACATCCTCGATCTAAAAAAAATTTTTTTAGTACATCCTCGATCAAAAAAAATTTTTTAGTACATCCTCGATGTAAAAAAATTTTTTTAGTACATCCTCGATCAAAAAAAATTTTTTTAGTACATCCTCGATCAAAAAAATTTTTTTTAGTACATCCTCGATCTAAAAAAAATTTTTTTAGTATGTCCTTGATATGAAAAAATTTTTTTTAGTACATCCTCGATCTAAAAAAAATTTTTTTAGTACGTCCTTGATATGAAAAAAATTTTTTTAGTACATCCTCGATCAAAAAAATTTTTTTAGTACATCCTCGATCTAAAAAAAAATTTTTTAGTACATCCTTGATATGAAAAAATTTTTTTTAGTACATCCTCGATCTAAAAAAATTTTTTTAGTACATCCTCGATCAAAAAAAATTTTTTTAGTACATCCTCGATCTAAAAAAAATTTTTTTAGTACATCCTTGATATGAAAAAATTTTTTTTAGTACATCCTCGATCTAAAAAAATTTTTTTAGTACATCCTCGATCAAAAAAAATTTTTTTAGTACATCCTCGATCTAAAAAAATTTTTTTAGTACATCCTTGATCTAAAAAAAATTTTTTTAGTACATCCTCGATCAAAAAAAATTTTTTTAGTACATCCTCGATCTAAAAAAAATTTTTTTAGTACATCCTTGATATGAAAAAAAATTTTTTAGTACATCCTCGATCAAAAAAAATTTTTTTAGTACATCCTCGATCTAAAAAAAAATTTTTTAGTACATCCTTGATATGAAAAAAATTTTTTTAGTACATCCTAGATCAAAAAAAAATTTTTTAGTACATCCTTGATATGAAAAAATTTTTTTTAGTACATCCTCGATCTAAAAAAATTTTTTTAGTACATCCTCGATCAAAAAAAATTTTTTAGTACATCCTCGATCTAAAAAAAAATTTTTTTAGTACATCCTCGATCTAAAAAAAATTTTTTAGTACATCCTCGATCTAAAAAAATTTTTTTAGTACATCCTCGATCTAAAAAAAATTTTTTTAGTACATCCTCGATCAAAAAAAATTTCTTTAGTACATCCTCGATCTAAAAAAAATTTTTTTAGTACATCCTTGATATGAAAAAAATTTTTTTAGTACATCCTCGATCAAAAAAAATTTTTTTAGAACATCCTTGATCTAAAAAAAATTTTTTTAGTACATCCTTGATATGAAAAAAATTTTTTTAGTACATCCTCGATAAAAAAAAATTTTTTAGTACATCCTCGATGTAAAAAAATTTTTTTTAGTACATCCTCGATCTAAAAAAATTTTTTTAGTACATCCTCGATCAAAAAAAATTTTTTTAGTACATCCTCGATCTAAAAAAAATTTTTTTAGTACATCCTCGATATGAAAAAAATTTTTTTAGTACATCCTCGATCAAAAAAAATTTTTTTAGTACATCCTCGATCTAAAAAAAATTTTTTTAGTACATCCTTGATATGAAAAAAATTTTTTTAGTACATCCTCGATCAAAAAAAATTTTTTTAGTACATCCTCGATCTAAAAAAAATTTTTTTAGTACATCCTTGATATGAAAAAAATTTTTTTAGTACATCCTCGATAAAAAAAAATTTTTTAGTACATCCTCGATGTAAAAAAATTCTTTTTAGTACATCCTCGATCTAAAAAAATTTTTTTAGTACATCCTCGATCAAAAAAAATTTTTTTAGTACATCCTAGATCTAAAAAAAATTTTTTTAGTACATCTCCGATATGAAAAAAATTTTTTTAGTACATCCTCGATAAAAAAAAATTTTTTAGTACATCCTCGATGTAAAAATATTTTTTTTAGTACATCCTCGATATAAAAAAATTTTTTTAGTACATCCTCGATATGAAAAAAATTTTTTTAGTACATCCTCGATCAAAAAAAATTTTTTTAGTACATCCTCGATCTAAAAAAAATTTTTTTAGTACATCCTTGATATGAAAAAAATTTTTTTAGTACATCCTCGATCAAAAAAAATTTTTTTAGTACATCCTCGATCTAAAAAAATTTTTTTAGTACATCCTCGATCTAAAAAAAATTTTTTTAGTACATCCTCGATCAAAAATAATTTTTTTAGTACATCCTCGATCTAAAAAAAATTTTTTTAGTACATCCTTGATATGAAAAAAATTTTTTTAGTACATCCTCGATCAAAAAAAATTTTTTTAGTACATCCTCGATCTAAAAAAAAATTTTTTAGTACATCCTCGATCTAAAAAAATTTTTTTAGTACATCCTCGATCTAAAAAAAATTTTTTTAGTACATCCTCGATCTAAAAAAATTTTTTAGTACATCCTTGATGTAAAAAAAACTTTTTTAGTACATCCTTGATATGAAAAAATTTTTTTAGTACATCCTCGATCTAAAAAAATTTTTTTAGTACATCCTCGATGTAAAAAAAATTTTTTTAGTACATCCTCGATCTAAAAAAATTTGTTTAGTACATCCTCGATCTAAAAAAAAATTTTTTAGTACATCCTTGATATGAAAAAATTTTTTTTAGTACATCCTCGATCTAAAAAAATTTTTTTAGTACATCCTCGATCTAAAAAAAATTTTTTTAGTACATCCTTGATATGAAAAAAATTTTTTTAGTACATCCTCGATAAAAAAAAAATTTTTAGTACATCCTCGATGTAAAAAAATTTTTTTTAGTACATCCTCGATCTAAAAAAATTTTTTTAGTACATCCTCGATCTAAAAAAAATTTTTTTAGTACATCCTCGATCAAAAAAAATTTTTTTAGTACATCCTCGATCTAAAAAAAATTTTTTTAGTACATCCTTGATATGAAAAAAATTTTTGTAGTACATCCTCGATAAAAAAAAAATTTTTAGTACATCCTCGATGTAAAAAAATTTTTTTTAGTACATCCTCGATCTAAAAAAATTTTTTTAGTACATCCTCGATCAAAAAAAATTTTTTTAGTACATCCTCGATCTAAAAAAAATTTTTTTAGTACATCCTCGATATGAAAAAAATTTTTTTAGTACATCCTCGATCAAAAAAAATTTTTTTAGTACATCCTCGATCTAAAAAAAATTTTTTTAGTACATCCTCGATCTAAAAAAATTTTTTTAGTACATCCTTGATATGAAAAAATTTTTTTTAGTACATCCTCGATTTAAAAAAAATTTTTTAGTACATCCTCGATCTAAAAAAAATTTTTTTAGTACATCCTCGATCTAAAAAAATTTTTTTAGTACATCCTCGATTTAAAAAAATTTTTTTAGTACATCCTCGATCTAAAAAATTTTTTTTAGTACATCCTCGATTTAAAAAAAATTTTTTTAGTACATCCTCGATTTAAAAAAATTTTTTTAGTACATCCTCGATCTAAAAAAATTTTTTTAGTACATTCTCGATTTAAAAAAAATTTTTTTAGTACATCCTCGATCTAAAAAAATTTTTTTAGTACATCCTCGACCTAAAAAAAATTTTTTTAGTACATCCTCGATCTAAAAAATTTTTTTTAGTACATCCTCGACCTAAAAAAAATTTTTTTAGTACATCCTCGACCTAAAAAAAATTTTTTTAGTACATCCTCGATCTAAAAAAATTTTTTTAGTACATCCTCGATTTAAAAAAAATTTTTTTAGTACATCCTCGATTTAAAAAAATTTTTTTAGTACATCCTCGATCTAAAAAAATTTTTTTAGTACATCCTCGATTTAAAAAAAATTTTTTTAGTACATCCTCGACCTAAAAAAATTTTTTTAGTACATCCTCGACCTAAAAAAAATTTTTTTAGTACATCCTCGATCTAAAAAAATTTTTTTAGTACATCCTCGATTTAAAAAAAATTTTTTTAGTACATCCTCGATCTAAAAAAATTTTTTTAGTACATCCTCGATCTAAAAAAAATTTTTTTAGTACATCCTTGATATGAAAAAATTTTTTTTAGTACATCCTCGATTTAAAAAAAATTTTTTAGTACATCCTCGATCTAAAAAAAATTTTTTTAGTACATCCTCGATCTAAAAAAATTTTTTTAGTACATCCTCGATTTAAAAAAAATTTTTTTAGTACATCCTCGATCTAAAAAAATTTTTTTAGTACATCCTCGATTTAAAAAAAATTTTTTTAGTACATCCTCGATTTAAAAAAATTTTTTTAGTACATCCTCGATCTAAAAAAATTTTTTTAGTACATCCTCGATCTAAAAAAAATTTTTTTAGTACATCCTCGATCAAAAAAAATTTTTTTAGTACATCCTCGATCTAAAAAAAATTTTTTAAGTACATCCTTGATATGAAAAAAATTTTTTAGTACATCCTCGATCTAAAAAAATTTTTTTAGTACATCCTCGATCTAAAAAAATTTTTTTAGTACATCCTCGATCTAAAAAAAATTTTTTTAGTACATCCTCGATCAAAAAAAATTTTTTTAGTACATCCTCGATCTAAAAAAAATTTTTTTAGTCCATCCTTGATATGAAAAAATTTTTTTTAGTACATCCTCGATCTAAAAAAATTTTTTTAGTACAGCCTCGATCTAAAAAAATTTTTTTAGTACATCCTTGATATGAAAAAAATTTTTTTAGTACATCCTCGATCAAAAAAAATTTTTTTAGTACATCCTCGATCTAAAAAAAAATTTTTTAGTACATCCTCGATGTAAAAAAATTTTTTTTAGTACATCCTCGATCAAAAAAAATTTTTTTAGTACATCCTCGATCAAAAAAAATTTTTTAAGTACATCCTCGATCTAAAAAAAAATTTTTTAGTACATCCTCGATCGAAAAAAATTTTTTTAGTACATCCTCGATCTAAAAAAAATTTTTTTAGTACATCCTCGATCAAAAAAAATTTTTTTAGTACATCCTCGATCTAAAACAAATTTTTTTAGTACATCCTTGATATGAAAAAAATTTTTTTAGTACATCCTCGATAAAAAAAAATTTTTTAGTACATCCTCGATGTAAAAAAATTTTTTTTAGTACATCCTCGATCTAAAAAAATTTTTTTAGTACATGCTCGATCCAAAAAAATTTTTTTAGTACATCCTCGATCTAAAAAAAATTTTTTTAGTACATCCTCGATATGAAAAAAATTTTTTTAGTACATCCTCGATCAAAAAAAATTTTTTTAGTACATCCTCGATCTAAAAAAAATTTTTTTAGTACATCCTTGATATGAAAAAAATTTTTTTAGTACATCTTCGATCAAAAAAAATTTTTTTAGTACATCCTCGATCTAAAAAAAATTTTTTTAGTGCATCCTTGATATGGAAAACATTTTTTTAGTACATCCTCGATAAAAAACAAATTTTTAGTACATCCTTGATATGAAAAAATTTTTTTTAGTACATCCTCGATCTAAAAAAATTTTTTTAGTACATCCTCGATCTAAAAAAAATTTTTTTAGTACATCCTTGATATGAAAAAAATTTTTTAGTACATCCTCGATCAAAAAAAATTTTTTTAGTACATCCTCGATCTAAAAAAAAATTTTTTAGTACATCCTCGATCTAAAAAAATTTTTTTTAGTACATCCTCGATCTAAAAAAATTTTTTTAGTACATCCTCGATCTAAAAAAAAATTTTTTAGTACATCCTCGATGTAAAAAAATTTTTTTTAGTACATCCTCGATCTAAAAAAATTTTTTTAGTACATCCTCGATCTAAAAAAAAATTTTTTAATACATCCTTGATATGAAAAAATTTTTTTAGTACATCCTCGATCTAAAAAAAAATTTTTTAGTACATCCTTGATATGAAAAAAATTTTTGTAGTACATCCTCGATCAAAAAAAATTTTTTTAGTACAACCTCGATCTAAAAAAAAATTTTTTAGTACATCCTCGATCTAAAAAAATTTTTTTAGTACATCCTCGATCTAAAAAAATTTTTTTAGTACATCCTCGATCTAAAAAAAATTTTTTTAGTACATCCTTGATATGAAAAAAATTTTTTTAGTACATCCTCGATAAAAAAAAATTTTTTAGTACATCCTCGATGTAAAAAAATTTTTTTTTAGTACATCCTCGATCTAAAAAAATTTTTTTAGTACATCCTCGATCAAAAAAAATTTTTTTAGTACATCCTCGATCTAAAAAAAATTTTTTTAGTACATCCTCGATATGAAAAAAATTTTTTTAGTACATCCTCGATCAAAAAAAATTTTTTTAGTACATCCTCGATCTAAAAAAAATTTTTTTAGTACATCCTTGATATGAAAAAAATTTTTTTAGTACATCCTCGATCAAAAAAAATTTTTTTAGTGCATCATCGATCTAAAAAAAATTTTTTTAGTACATCCTTGATATGAAAAAAATTTTTTTAGTGCATCCTCGATAAAAAAAAATTTTTTAGTACATCTTCGATGTAAAAAAATTTTTTCTTAGTACATCCTCGATCTAAAAAAATTTTTTTAGTACATCCTTGATCAAAAAAAATTTTTTTAGTACATCCTCGATCTAAAAAAAAATTTTTTAGTACATCCTCGACATGAAAAAAATTTTTTTAGTACATCCTCGATCTAAAAAAAATTTTTTCAGTACATCCTCGATCTAAAAAAAATTTTTTTAGTACATCCTCGACATGAAAAAAATTTTTTTAGTACATCCTCGATCTAAAAAAAATTTTTTTAGTACATCCTTGATATGAAAAAAATTTTTTTAGTACATCCTCGATCTAAAAAAAAATTTTTTAGTACATCCTCGATCTAAAAAAATTTTTTTAGTACATCCTCGATCTAAAAAAAATTTTTTTAGTACATCCTTGATCAAAAAAAATTTTTTTAGTACATCCTCGATCTAAAAAAAATTTTTTTAGTACATCCTCGATCAAAAAAAATTTTTTTAGTACATCCTCGATCTAAAAAAAATTTTTCTAGTACATCCTTGATATGAAAAAAATTTTTTTAGTACATCCTCGATAAAAAAAAATTTTTTAGTACATCCTCGATGTAAAAAAATTTTTTTAGTACATCCTCGATCTAAAAAAATTTTTTAGTACATCCTCGATCAAAAAAAATTTTTTTAGTACATCCTCGATCTAAAAAAAATTTTTTAAGCACATCCTCGATATGAAAAAAATTTTTTTAGTACATCCTCGATCAAAAAAAATTTTTTTAGTACATCCTCGATCTAAAAAAAATTTTTTTAGTACATCCTCGATCAAAAAAAATTTTTTTAGTACATCCTCGATCTAAAAAAAATTTTTCTAGTACATCCTTGATATGAAAAAAATTTTTTTAGTACATCCTCGATCAAAAAAAATTTTTTTAGTACATCCTCGATCTAAAAAAAATTTTTTTAGTACATCCTTGATATGAAAAAATTTTTTTAGTACATCCTCGATCTAAAAAAATTTTTTAGTACATCCTCGATCTAAAAAAAATTTTTTTAGTACATCCTTGATATGAAAAAATTTTTTCAGTACATCCTCGATCAAAAAAAATTTTTTTAGTACATCCTCGATGTAAAAAAAATTTTTTTAGTACATCCTCGATCTAAAAAAAAATTTTTTAGTACATCCTTGATATGAAAAAATTTTTTTTAGTACATCCTCGATCTAAAAAAATTTTTTAGTACATCCTCGATCTAAAAAAAATTTTTTTAGTACATCCTCGATCAAAAAAAATTTTTTTAGTACATCCTCGATCTAAAAAAAATTTTTCTAGTACATCCTTGATATGAAAAAAATTGTTATAGTACATCCTCGATCTAAAAATTTTTTTAGTACATCCTCGATCAAAAAAAATTTTTTTAGTACATCCTCGATCTAAAAAAAATTTTTTTAGTACATCCTTGATATGAAAAAAATTTTTTTAGTACATCCTCGATCTAAAAAAATTTTTTAGTACATCCTCGATCAAAAAAAATTTTTTTAGTACATCCTCGATCTAAAAAAAATTTTTTTAGTACATCCTTGATATGAAAAAAATTTTTTTAGTACATCCTCGATCTAAAAAAATTTTTTAGTACATCCTCGATCTAAAAAAAATTTTTTTAGTACATCCTCGATCAAAAAAAATTTTTTTAGTACATCCTCGATCTAAAAAAAATTTTTCTAGTACATCCTTGATATGAAAAAAATTTTTTTAGTACATCCTCGATCTAAAAATTTTTTTAGTACATCCTCGATCAAAAAAAATTTTTTTAAGTACATCCTCGATCTAAAAAAAATTTTTTTAGTACATCCTTGATATGAAAAAATTTTTTTAGTACATCCTCGATCTAAAAAAATTTTTTAGTACATCCTCGATCTAAAAAAAATTTTTTTAGTACATCCTTGATATGAAAAAATTTTTTCAGTACATCCTCGATCAAAAAAAATTTTTTTAGTACATCCTCGATGTAAAAAAAATTTTTTTAGTACATCCTCGATCTAAAAAAAAATTTTTTAGTAC
Source organism: Anopheles nili (assembly GCF_943737925.1). Classification (NCBI taxonomy): domain Eukaryota; kingdom Metazoa; phylum Arthropoda; class Insecta; order Diptera; family Culicidae; genus Anopheles; species Anopheles nili. The sequence goes on from NW_026525542.1 coordinate 101,623, forward strand.
ATCCTTGATATGAAAAAATTTTTTTTAGTACATCCTCGATCTAAAAAAATTTTTTTAATACATCCTCGATCAAAAAAAATTTTTTTAGTACATCCTCGATCTAAAAAAAATTTTTTTAGTACATCCTTGATATGAAAAAAATTTTTTTAGTACATCCTCGATCAAAAAAAATTTTTTTAGTACATCCTCGATCTAAAAAAAAATTTTTTAGTACATCCTCGATCTAAAAAAATTTTTTTAGTACATCCTCGATCTAAAAAAAATTTTTTTAGTACATCCTCGATCAAAAAAAAATTTTTTAGTACATCCTCGATCTAAAAAAATTTTTTTTAGTACATCCTTGATATGAAAAAAATTTTTTTAGTACATCCTCGATAAAAAAAAATTTTTAAGTACATCCTCGATGTAAAAAAATTTTTTTTAGTACATCCTCGATCTAAAAAATTTTTTTAGTACATCCTCGATCAAAAAAAATTTTTTTAGTACATCCTCGATCTAAAAAAATTTTTTTAGTACATCCTCGATTTAAAAAAAATTTTTTTAGTACATCCTCGATCTAAAAAAAATTTTTTTAGTACATCCTCGATCTAAAAAAAATTTTTTTAGTACATCCTCGATCTAAAAAATTTTTTTAGTACATCCTCGATCTAAAAAAAATTTTTTTTAGTACATCCTCGATCAAAAAAATTTTTTTAGTACATCCTCGATCTAAAAAAAATTTTTTTAGTACATCCTCCATCAAAAAATTTTTTTAGTACATCCTTGATATGAAAAAAATTTTTTAGTACATCCTCGATCTAAAAAAAATTTTTTTAGTACATCCTCGATCAAAAAAAAATTTTTTAGTACATCCACGATCTAAAAAAAATTTTTTTAGTACATCCTCGATCTAAAAAAATTTTTTTAGTACATCCTCGATCTAAAAAAAATTTTTTTAGTACATCCTCGATCTAAAAAAATTTTTTTAGTACATCATCGATCTAAAAAAAATTTTTTTAGTACATCCTCGATCAAAACAATTTTTTTAGTACATCCTCGATCTAAAAAAAATTTTTTTAGTACATCCTTGATATGAAAAAAATTTTTTAGTACATCCTCGATCTGAAAAAAATTTTTTTAGTACATCCTCGATCTAAAAAAATTTTTTTAGTACATCCTCGATTTAAGAAAAATTTTTTTAGTACATCCTCGATCTAAAAAAATTTTTTTAGTACATCCTCGATCTAAAAAAAATTTTTTTAGTACATCCTTGATATGAAAAAAATTTTTTTAGTACATCCTCGATCAAAAAAAAATTTTTTAGTACATCCTCGATCTAAAAAAATTTTTTTAGTACATCCTTGATATGAAAAAAATTTTTTTAGTACATCCTCGATAAAAAAAAATTTTTAAGTACATCCTCGATGTAAAAAAATTTTTTTTAGTACATCCTCGATCTAAAAAAATTTTTTTAGTACATCCTCGATCAAAAAAAATTTTTTTAGTACATCCTCGATCTAAAAAAATTTTTTTAGTACATCCTCGATTTAAAAAAAATTTTTTTAGTACATCCTCGATCTAAAAAAAATTTTTTTAGTACATCCTCGATCTAAAAAAAAATTTTTTAGTACATCCTCGATCTAAAAAATTTTTTTAGTACATCCTCGATCTAAAAAAAATTTTTTTAGTACATCCTCGATCAAAAAAATTTTTTTAGTACATCCTCGATCTAAAAAAAATTTTTTTAGTACATCCTCGATCAAAAAATTTTTTTAGTACATCCTTGATATGAAAAAAATTTTTTAGTACATCCTCGATCTAAAAAAAATTTTTTTAGTACATCCTCGATCAAAAAAAAATTTTTTAGTACATCCACGATCTAAAAAAAATTTTTTTAGTACATCCTCGATCTAAAAAAATTTTTTTAGTACATCCTCGATCTAAAAAAAATTTTTTTAGTACATCCTCGATCTAAAAAAATTTTTTTAGTACATCCTCGATCTAAAAAAAATTTTTTTAGTACATCCTCGATCAAAACAATTTTTTTAGTACATCCTCGATCTAAAAAAAATTTTTTTAGTACATCCTTGATATGAAAAAAATTTTTTAGTACATCCTCGATCTGAAAAAAATTTTTTTAGTACATCCTCGATCTAAAAAAATTTTTTTAGTACATCCTCGATTTAAGAAAAATTTTTTTAGTACATCCTCGATCTAAAAAAATTTTTTTAGTACATCCTCGATCTAAAAAAAATTTTTTTAGTACATCCTTGATATGAAAAAAATTTTTTTAGTACATCCTCGATCTAAAAAAAATTTTTTTAGTACATCCTCGATCAAAAAAATTTTTTTAGTACATCCTCGATCTAAAAAAAATTTTTTTAGTACATCCTTGATATGAAAAAATTTTTTTTAGTACATCCTCGATCTAAAAAAATTTTTTTAGTACATCCTCGATCTAAAAAAATTTTTTTAGTACATCCTCGATCTAAAAAAAATTTTTTTAGTACATCCTTGATATGAAAAAAATTTTTTAGTACATCCTCGATCTAAAAAAATTTTTTTAGTACATCCTCGATTTAAAAAAAAATTTTTTAGTACATCCTCGATCTAAAAAAAATTTTTTTAGTACATCCTTGATATGAAAAAAATTTTTTTAGTACATCCTCGATCTAAAAAAAATTTTTTTAGTACATCCTCGATCTAAAAAAATTTTTTTAGTACATCCTCGATCTAAAAAAAATTTTTTTAGTACATCCTCGATCTAAAAAAATTTTTTTAGTACATCCTCGATCTAAAAAAAATTTTTTTAGTACATCCTCGATCAAAACAATTTTTTTAGTACATCCTCGATCTAAAAAAAATTTTTTTAGTACATCCTTGATATGAAAAAAATTTTTTAGTACATCCTCGATCTGAAAAAAATTTTTTTAGTACATCCTCGATCTAAAAAAATTTTTTTAGTACATCCTCGATTTAAGAAAAATTTTTTTAGTACATCCTCGATCTAAAAAAATTTTTTTAGTACATCCTCGATCTAAAAAAAATTTTTTTAGTACATCCTTGATATGAAAAAAATTTTTTTAGTACATCCTCGATCTAAAAAAAATTTTTTTAGTACATCCTCGATCAAAAAAATTTTTTTAGTACATCCTCGATCTAAAAAAAATTTTTTTAGTACATCCTTGATATGAAAAAATTTTTTTTAGTACATCCTCGATCTAAAAAAATTTTTTTAGTACATCCTCGATCTAAAAAAATTTTTTTAGTACATCCTCGATCTAAAAAAAATTTTTTTAGTACATCCTTGATATGAAAAAAATTTTTTAGTACATCCTCGATCTAAAAAAATTTTTTTAGTACATCCTCGATCTAAAAAAATTTTTTTAGTACATCCTCGATCTAAAAAAAATTTTTTTAGTACATCCTCGATCTGAAAAAAATTTTTTTAGTACATCCTCGATCTAAAAAAATTTTTTTAGTACATCCTCGATTTAAAAAAAAATTTTTTAGTACATCCTCGATCTAAAAAAAATTTTTTTAGTACATCCTTGATATGAAAAAAATTTTTTTAGTACATCCTCGATCTAAAAAAAATTTTTTTAGTACATCCACGATTTAAAAAAAATTTTTCTAGTACATCCTCGATCTAAAAAAATTTTTTTAGTACATCCTCGATCTAAAAAAATTTTTTTAGTACATCCTCGATCAAAAAAAAAATTTTTTTAGTACATCCTTGATCTAAAAAAAATTTTTTTAGTACATCCTCGATCTAAAAAAATTTTTTTAGTACATCCTCGATCTAAAAAAAATTTTTTTAGTACATCCTCGATCAAAAAAAAAATTTTTTTAGTACATCCTTGATCTAAAAAAAATTTTTTTAGTACATCCTCGATCTAAAAAAATTTTTTTAGTACATCCTCGATCTAAAAAAATTTTTTTAGTACATCCTCGATCAAAAAAAAAATTTTTTTAGTACATCCTTGATCTAAAAAAATTTTTTTTAGTACATCCTCGATCTAAAAAAAATTTTTTTAGTACATCCTCGATCTAAAAAAATTTTTTTAGTACATCCTCGATTTAAAAAAAAATTTTTTAGTACATCCTCGATCTAAAAAAAATTTTTTTAGTACATCCTTGATATGAAAAAAATTTTTTTAGTACATCCTCGATCTAAAAAAAATTTTTTTAGTACATCCTCGATTTAAAAAAAATTTTTCTAGTACATCCTCGATCTAAAAAAATTTTTTTAGTACATCCTCGATCTAAAAAAATTTTTTTAGTACATCCTCGATCAAAAAAAAAATTTTTTTAGTACATCCTTGATCTAAAAAAATTTTTTTAGTACATCCTCGATCTAAAAAAATTTTTTTAGTACATCCTCGATCTAAAAAAAATTTTTTTAGTACATCCTCGATCAAAAAAAAAATTTTTTTAGTACATCCTTGATCTAAAAAAAATTTTTTTAGTACATCCTCGATCTAAAAAAATTTTTTTAGTACATCCTCGATCTAAAAAAATTTTTTTAGTACATCCTCGATCAAAAAAAAAATTTTTTTAGTACATCCTTGATCTAAAAAAATTTTTTTTAGTACATCCTCGATCTAAAAAAAATTTTTTTAGTACATCCTCGATCTAAAAAAATTTTTTTAGTACATCCTCGATCTAAAAAAAATTTTTTTAGTACATCCTCGATCAAAAAAAATTTTTTTAGTACATCCTCGATTTAAAAAAAATTTTTTTAGTACATCCTTGATATGAAAAAAATTTTTTTAGTACATCCTCGATCTAAAAAAATTTTTTTAGTACATCCTCGATTTAAAAAAAATTTTTCTAGTACATCCTCGATCTAAAAAAATTTTTTTAGTACATCCTCGATCAAAAAAATTTTTTTAGTACATCCTCGATCTAAAAAAAATTTTTTTAGTACATCCTCGATCAAAAAATTTTTTTAGTACATCCTTGATATGAAAAAAATTTTTTAGTACATCCTCGATCTAAAAAAAATTTTTTTAGTACATCCTCGATCAAAAAAAAATTTTTTAGTACATCCACGATCTAAAAAAAATTTTTTTAGTACATCCTCGATCTAAAAAAATTTTTTTAGTACATCCTCGATCTAAAAAAAATTTTTTTAGTACATCCTCGATCTAAAAAAATTTTTTTAGTACATCCTCGATCTAAAAAAAATTTTTTTAGTACATCCTCGATCAAAACAATTTTTTTAGTACATCCTCGATCTAAAAAAAATTTTTTTAGTACATCCTTGATATGAAAAAAATTTTTTAGTACATCCTCGATCTGAAAAAAATTTTTTTAGTACATCCTCGATCTAAAAAAATTTTTTTAGTACATCCTCGATTAAAGAAAAATTTTTTTAGTACATCCTCGATCTAAAAAAATTTTTTTAGTACATCCTCGATCTAAAAAAAATTTTTTTAGTACATCCTTGATATGAAAAAAATTTTTTTAGTACATCCTCGATCTAAAAAAAATTTTTTTAGTACATCCTCGATCAAAAAAATTTTTTTAGTACATCCTCGATCTAAAAAAAATTTTTTTAGTACATCCTTGATATGAAAAAATTTTTTTTAGTACATCCTCGATCTAAAAAAATTTTTTTAGTACATCCTCGATCTAAAAAAATTTTTTTAGTACATCCTCGATCTAAAAAAAATTTTTTTAGTACATCCTTGATATGAAAAAAATTTTTTAGTACATCCTCGATCTAAAAAAAATTTTTTTAGTACATCCTCGATCTGAAAAAAAATTTTTTTAGTACATCCTCGATCTAAAAAAATTTTTTTAGTACATCCTCGATTTAAAAAAAAATTTTTTAGTACATCCTCGATCTAAAAAAAATTTTTTTAGTACATCCTTGATATGAAAAAAATTTTTTTAGTACATCCTCGATCTAAAAAAAATTTTTTTAGTACATCCTCGATTTAAAAAAAATTTTTCTAGTACATCCTCGATCTAAAAAAATTTTTTTAGTACATCCTCGATCTAAAAAAATTTTTTTAGTACATCCTCGATCAAAAAAAAAATTTTTTTAGTACATCCTTGATCTAAAAAAAATTTTTTTAGTACATCCTCGATCTAAAAAAATTTTTTTAGTACATCCTCGATCTAAAAAAAATTTTTTTAGTACATCCTCGATCAAAAAAAAAATTTTTTTAGTACATCCTTGATCTAAAAAAAATTTTTTTAGTACATCCTCGATCTAAAAAAATTTTTTTAGTACATCCTCGATCTAAAAAAATTTTTTTAGTACATCCTCGATCAAAAAAAAAATTTTTTTAGTACATCCTTGATCTAAAAAAATTTTTTTTAGTACATCCTCGATCTAAAAAAAATTTTTTTAGTACATCCTCGATCTAAAAAAATTTTTTTAGTACATCCTCGATTTAAAAAAAAATTTTTTAGTACATCCTCGATCTAAAAAAAATTTTTTTAGTACATCCTTGATATGAAAAAAATTTTTTTAGTACATCCTCGACCTAAAAAAAATTTTTTTAGTACATCCTCGATCTAAAAAAATTTTTTTAGTACATCCTCGATCTAAAAAAAATTTTTTTAGCACATCCTCGATCTAAAAAAATTTTTTTAGTACATCCTCGATTTAAAAAAATTTTTTTAGTACATCCTCGATCTAAAAAAAATTTTTTTAGTACATCCTCGATCTAAAAAAATTTTTTTAGTACATCCTCGACCTAAAAAAAATTTTTTTAGTACATCCTCGATCTAAAAAAAATTTTTTAGTACATCCTCGATTTAAAAAAAAATTTTTTAGTACATCCTCGATTTAAAAAAAATTTTTTTAGTACATCCTCGACCTAAAAAAAATTTTTTTAGTACATCCTCGATCTAAAAAAATTTTTTTAGTACATCCTCGATCTAAAAAAAATTTTTTTAGCACAACCTCGATCTAAAAAAATTTTTTTAGTACATCCTCGATTTAAAAAAATTTTTTTAGTACATCCTCGATCTAAAAAAAATTTTTTTAGTACATCCTCGATCTAAAAAAATTTTTTTAGTACATCCTCGACCTAAAAAAAATTTTTTTAGTACATCCTCGATCTAAAAAAATTTTTTTAGTACATCCTCGATCTAAAAAAAAATTTTTTAGTACATCCTTGATATGAAAAAATTTTTTTTAGTACATCCTCGATTTAAAAAAAATTTTTTAGTACATCCTCGATCTAAAAAAAATTTTTTTAGTACATCCTCGATCTAAAAAAATTTTTTTAGTACATCCTCGATCTAAAAAAATTTTTTTAGTACATCCTTGATATGAAAAAATTTTTTTTAGTACATCCTCGATTTAAAAAAAATTTTTTAGTACATCCTCGATCTAAAAAAAATTTTTTTAGCACATCCTCGATCTAAAAAAATTTTTTTAGTACATCCTCGATTTAAAAAATTTTTTTTAGTACATCCTCGATCTAAAAAAAATTTTTTTAGTACATCCTCGATCTAAAAAAATTTTTTTAGTACATCCTCGATTTAAAAAAAATTTTTTTAGTACATCCTCGATTTAAAAAAAATTTTTTAGTACATCCTCGATTTAAAAAAAATTTTTTTAGATCGAGGATGTACTAAAAAAATTTTTTTTAAATCGAGGATGTACTAAAAAATTTTTTTTGATCGAGGATGTACTAAAAAAATTTTTTTTAGATCGAGGATGTACTAAAAAAATTTTTTTAGATCGAGGATGTACTAAAAAAATTTTTTTAGTAAATCCTCGATCTAAAAAAATTTTTTTCGTACATCCTCGATCTAAAAAATTTTTTTTAGTACATCCTTGATATGATAAAAATTTTTTAGTACATCCTCGATCTAAAAAAATTTTTTTAGTACATCATCGATCTAAAAAATTTTTTTTAGTACATCCTTGATATAAAAAAGATTTTTATAGTACATCCTCGATCTAAAAGAATTTTTTTAGTACATCCTCGATCTAAAAAAATTTTTTTAGTACATCCTTGATATGAATAAAATTTTTTTAGTACATCCTTGATATGAAAAAAATTTTTTTAAGTACATCCTCGATCTAAAAAAAATTTTTTTAGTACATCCTTGATATGAAAAAAATTATTTTAGTACATCCTCGATCTAAAAAAAAATTTTATTAGTACATCCTTGATCTAAAAAAAATTTTTTTAGTACATCCTCGATCTAAAAAATTTTTTTTAGTACATCCTCGATCTAAACAATTTTTTTTAGTACATCCTCGATCTAAAAAAATTTTTTTAGTACATCCTCGATCTAAAAAAATTTGTTTAGTACATCCTCGATCAAAAAAAATTTTTTTAGTACATCCTCGATCTAAACAAATTTTGTTAGTACATCCTCGATCTAAAAAAATTTTTTTAGTACATCCTCGATCTAAAAAAAATTTTTTTAGTACATGCTCGATCTAAAAAAAATTTTTTTAGTACATCCTTGATCTAAACAATTTTTTTAGTACATCCTCGATCTAAAAAAATTTTTTTAGTACATCCTCGATCTAAAAAATTTTTTTTAGTACATCCTCGATCAAAAAAAATTTTTTTAGTACATCCTCGATCTAAAAAAAATTTTTTTAGTACATCCTTGATATGAAAAAAATTTTTTTAGTACATCCTCGATCTAAAAAAATTTGTTAGTACATCCTCGATCTAAAAAAAATTTTTTAGTACATCCTCGATCTAAAAAAAATTTGTTAGTACATCCTCGATGTAAAAAAAATTTTTTTAGTACATCCTCGATCAAAAAAAATTTTTTTAGTACATCCTCGATCTAAAAAAATTTTTTTAGTACATCCTCGATCAAAAAAAATTTTTTTAGTACATCCTCGATCTAAAAAAAATTTTTTTAGTACATCCTCGATCAAAACAAATTTTTTAGTACATCCTCGATCTAAAAAAAATTTTTTAGTACATCCTCGATCTAAAAAAAATTTTTTAGTACATCCTCGGTCTAAAAAAATTTTTTTAGTACATCCTCGATCTAAAAAAATTTTTTAGTACATCCTCGATCTAAAAAAAACTTTGTAGTACATCCTCGATATGAAAAAAATTTTTTTAGTACATCCTCGATCTAAAAAAAATTTTTTTAGTACATCCTCGATCAAAAAAAATTTTTTTAGTACATCCTCGTTCAAAAAAAATTTTTTTTAGTACATCCTCAATCAAAAACAATTTTTTTAGTACATCCTCGATCTAAAAAAATTTTTTTAGTACATCCTCGGTCTAAAAAAATTTTTTTAGTACATCCTCGATCTAAAAAAATTTTTTTAGTACATCCTCGATCTAAAAAAATTTTTTTAGTACATCCTCGATCAAAAAAAAATTTTTTAGTACATCCTCGATCTAAAAAAAATTTTTTAGTACATCCTCGATCTAAAAAAAATTTTTTTAGTACATCTTTGATCTAAAAAAAACAGCGGAAATAATTTTTATGGTGAATATTGTGAGCAATTGAAAACAAAATTAAAACAGGTACATCTTCTGGCCAAACAAAATTTGATCTTGTCGAAAGAAAAACGTAAAACTCTTTATGATCAGGACACTAATCAATGGCAACCAATGTGGGGCGAACTTGTACTAGTCAAGAATACCCCTACGGGAACTGGCCAAAAAATTGCAAAATGCTTGGAGAGGTCCTTCTGAAGTAGTTGAAATACCAAGCGAGCAGACATGCGTCATTAAAAAACGGAAGGAAATTAGAAAAAATTCATGTCAACCGATTAATACGGTACCATGAACGGCAGAACTAAATTAAAAAAAAAATATTAATAATAAAAGAAAAAAAAAATAAATGAATATATAAATAAATACAACGAAATTTTTACTTGGACAATTTGTAGCAATACTAACTCATGTTTTTTTTTTTTAGAATAACCATTTTACCACCAGAAAAAGGCACAACAAAGTTTCAAAAAAAAATGATTTTTGCATGGCTTATAGTTAGCAACATCTGGATATTAGGGTTCGGCCAAGCAGAACTTACCCCTGAGAAAACATGGCAGTACTCACTACACGGACCGGAAGTGATACTAGAAGAAATGGGTGTGATTCTAATATCCGAGGGTATGTATAACTTTGAGCTTCATTTAAATATTTCCGGAGTCGATGAGAACATTGAAGAACTGGAAAGAATTTTTCCAACATACCACCTTGTTATGCGAAACCCGAGAAAATTCATCCGAGGACATTCCTTGCAATTATAATTTGAAACAGTTAAAAAACAGTTTTGACCACCTCAAACAAAGACAAAAGCTTATCAAATCCTTTTTTGGAAAGCAAATTTCAAAACGCTCATGGAAATTTTGGAAGGACATGGATGAAGACGATAGAATGCGGGTAGATTTAAATATGGATAAAATCCGCCATAACGAGAAGGAAATTAGAAATACTATTCAGTTGCAGACATCGGCTCTAGGGAAAATATACTCTTTTGTAAATCAGACAAGTACTCAAGTGGACGAAACAGCTTCGTCACTGGTAACCAAATTTAATTTATTACGCATAACAGTCGAGAACTATAGAAACCTCACAAATGGTTTGAAAGCTCAACTCCGGAAAAACAAGCGCCTATTTGAGTTAATAACATCCGTTAACCAACTATTGGCTAAAATACAAAAAGACCAAAATATCTTTCTAAACGCGATACAAAAAAAGGAAAAATTTCAAACCATTTTCGATGTACTGGGTACCGATTGGGAAGATAAATTGATCAACAAGAGTTATGATATGATCCCTACGCGAATTCCCGAAGATCCTTTGCTCATTAAATTGATTGATTTTGAAATAACGCTTAAACAAAATTATGAGTTACAATTTTTATTCAAAATCCCATTAGTTTATCGCCAAACATACACCATGAAAAAAATTACAGTAGCACCACACCTGAATGGGTCAACAGTTACAATGATTGAAAGGATCAAAAATATAATATTTATAGAAAAAAACTCGTTTTGGGGCTATGTCAGTGAATAGCTTGGTTATACAAAAATGCACCCCAATTGCAAAACGTTCAAAGTTTGTAGTTTTGTCAACTGCTCGAGAAAATTTTAAAAACCCTGGAACTTTGCACCTACAAACGTGTTGTTTCACAATAACTCGTTAAACTGCCCAATGAGATGTATCAAAATCAGTCACGACAAATTTTTAACGCCTATAAATACAGCGCTAAATACCACACGAGGACATAACTCATCGACACTTTTTGTTATTTGGTACAGGACAAAAATAAAAATTGAACCTAATATGACTGTGGAGACAGACAATGGTAAAATAACGTGTAACGAAAACGTCACGGAAAGCAAAATTGATTCAAAACATGTTACGCAAAATATCTTTACCAGTTATGAAAGGAACGTTAGATTCAATACAAAAAAATACCTTTACTAGAAAAATTCATTTCCTATTTATTCCATGCAAGATAAAGAAAAACTTTTTTACTTTAGGTGTCGAAGCAAACGCCCTAAATCACCATCCAACAGTAGTAGCAAAGCTGGCATGACCCATGGTGGTTTTCCACAACGTCGGTACGAATTAGTTTGGGCGCACGTTGGCGAACGTTGGCGAATATAGCAATTGAAAATCAATTCACAGAAGCACTGAAACCAACAGTTCGCTCCTAAAAGGGTAGAAGAATAAGACAAATAGTTATTTAAAAAAAAAAGTAATAGGAGGATTTAGCGTAAACTAGTCGTTAAACGATAGAAGGTTAATACTTTACACCATGGCTTGAAGGAATAACACTTGGCGTTACGGAGGATATCAACGAAGTAAAGATTGACTGACGCTACGAAGAATGCTTGACGAAGTAGAGAATGAGGCATTGAGAGACGGCGTAAAGCCGGGTCGACAGCACAAGCATAAAAATTGGGAGCCACAGAGGCAATAATGGAGAAGTTGGGTTTTTCCACACAGGCACGATGGATACGTCAACCGGAGGACACCGAATGGTTTGACTGGAAGAAAAAAAGAGGTGTGATCGACGAGTGATACAAGACCAAAGCAAATGTATTCCCTGCCCACACAATCGTCTAGCTGAGCTCAAGATCAAAGTCACTAAAACTGAATTGGCGCATAGTCAGCCACTGCTGATAAAACGATCCGAGAATGGACGGAATGACTGAAGAAAATCGCCAAGATGCTACTATTCGTTTTGTCTCTTTAGCGTTGGCTAAAGACGTGCATTCAGTTCCCAAGCGAGTTCCCCGTTCTTTAACAGAATGCATAGTCTCGATTGCCCACATCACCATTCGAGTCAACTCGTAGATCTGACGGGGCCAAAATAAATAGGTCCCTCTTTCTCACCGGCCGTACCATTTCGGGGCTGAGGACTGGCGTGCGCGAGATTCAACAAGCAATGGTGTAAAGATACAAAGAAAAAAAAAATAAGTGTAAGGGAGTGAAGCGGTCATCGTCGCCTCGTAGTCTGGCAATCTGAGTCGTAAGCATTAAGCAGAAGTGTCGTCTATGCGATCGTGCGATCACACAACACTGTGCACCGTAGGTTAAAATTATTATACCTTCAGTAAGCAAGATCGTTAGCAAGACCCCGAGAGGGCCAAGTAGGTATCGAGGGATCCCGGGAACACAATGTCTACGATCAGTTAGTATCGGGAAGCGTATGAATAAACGGCACGGGTGAAGTGAGCAAGTGGTTTTATATTGTCACCGCACTCTTCTCGGACAACTCCCTCTTCTACACCAGGCCTGGCCAGACGCTGCTTTCTACAGCGACACTACTCGGTATAGCAAACATCGATTACACAAGTGATTAAAAATACTGGAAAGAGAGTCCTTTGCCACAGTTCTGAGTCACTTCACGAATCCCGTCAGCTCCGTCCTTTGGCTGACGGACAAAGGCATCCTGCGGAGCAGCCAAATCTGCAGCGATGCTCCTTAGAACAGGTGTTCGGAACGGAGACAGGTAAGTAAACTAGATAGCCCGAATAATTATTAGTGTGACTTTAGTACGCACATAGTACTTAACAAAGAAAACAGGTTACGTGTGTTTGTAATCTTGTAAATTTATTTTGCAGATGCGGTGTGGGTTGTGTGGAAAACGTGGTTGCCAGAACGCCGAAAGATCCGTGCGTTGACAGTCATTTTTCGAAGGCACCCGTTACTCCCTGAAACAGGGAATGATTTTGCTCTACATGTGGAGCACCGGAGTCGGAGCTAAAACTGCAGCAAAAGAAGCTGAAGCTGACCCCTGGCACAGTGCGGAAGCTCTTCGGCGAAAGTCGGATGGAGTTGCCGATGGAAACTAACAACGATTCACCGATTGGAGGACCGGGTCTGACAGTCGAGATAGACGAGACCAAAATCTACAACACGTAAGTACAACCGAGGCCGCATGAATGCCTTCCCCAAAGAGTCGTTGGTGGGAGGGTCATTTGTCGGGAAACAGAGGAGATATTTCTGGTGCTCGTAGAGCGCAGAAATACCGAAGTTTTAACCGGCATAATCAACGACCATGTCGCTGTTAACCACTCAGGCTAGCTTCGTGAAGCCTTCTGATTCACTTATGCATACTCAAGATGTAGAAAATCTTTGGCGGTGGCTCAAAGATTTTCTAAAAAAAAAAAAAAGATTACCAACAGAGCAACAAATTTTTAATCAATACTTAGCGGAGCATGCTTTTCGTAGAACGCATGCCAACACATTTTCTGCTCTAATGGAGCTTATTAATGTGAATTTAGTATGGGTTTAAGTTTGTCGCACTAATTTTGTGCTTATAACTGATGCTTTTTTTTTCTAGTTTTTGGTTGGCTAATACTTTCCGACCTCCACGTGGTGCCAGCTGGAGTATACAGAAGGCAAAAGTGTATTCTTACATCAAATGCCCAATGTATATACTAACAACAGGAAAGCTATATTTTAGGAAGATGTAAACGGTGACCTGCAACAACGCACAACAACGTACAGGTTTACGCAGATTCCTGCCTTATAATAATAAATGTGCAAACCAGGATGTAAGTATGGGGATCCAGGATGTACCAGGATCGGGAGTAAAACGATCGTATCCATTTGTTTGGCACCGAGTGTAAATCGATCCTTTTAAATTATTTCTTTCAGGAGGTACTCTTTCCCAACACGAAGTTTATGGAACTTTACGAATTACAACCAGGCGCTAAAGAGGGCCATCTACGACTCACGAGTGGAAACCTCGAGGACCATTTTCTACACGATAGCCTCACCGTCGTGGAGCGAATTAGACTCGCACAGGCTCCGTTGGGATGGTCACTTTATTAGAATAGAATCGGACGACCTAGCCCGCAAAGTCCGTTTTAGGATGTACAAAAAATAAACTAGAATAGAACTAGAACGAAACATATATTCCATTTTTTAAATTTATTTTTAATTTATTTAGTTTACTGATCTTCTCCACACATGCAGCCTTTGCTGCATAGCTCAACTACTGAAGCAATAAAATGATTATTCGTGGGGAACCAAACGGGTACTATAATTCACTCATTTAAGATAAACAACTACAAAATTAATTATTTTACAAATTTAATAGTTTTTGTTGCAGAATGTAAAAATATTTCTAGAGCTTGTTGATTTGTTTAGTCAATTTAATAGCATTTCAATTTTCCGAAACCAGCAGAACGCCGCAAGCTAACCTTAATCGTCTCATAAGGGCAGTGTTTATTATAGTTTCTTTTTCTACGAAATTTAAAAAAATACATTAAAATCATTCCAATTTATTTTATTATGCGATTATAGCAAACGACGATTGTTTTGTGATGAAAATCCATAGTGTAGCGCAATATTGTTATGCTTCAAACAAAATCAAAACAATCAATAATCGCGTTGAACTGGTGCATGAATACCATGCTTTAAATTGATCAAATTAAAAACAAATATATCATCAACATTAATTGTGTACCCCTTCCACTTAAAAGTATGATATTTAAATAATTACGCAAGCAAACCTTAACCGTCTTACTATAGTGCTTTTTGTTTGCTCACGCATTTTTTGTTAATTCTTCTATGAAATAAAAAAGATACATTAAAATCATTCCAAAATATTATTCTACGCAACTAAAATTTACAACGAACGGTTCGCAATAACAATTCACAACGTAGCTAGTTGTTTTGATTTAAACAAATTATTTTTACTTTCAACGGCCAAATTGAATAATGTGTACTTGAATAAATCAGCTATAGTATGTTTGATCTAGTTGAAAACAAAAGATATCTGCTAGCGCAATTGAAAATGCTGTCAAGATATGAGATTGCATACCATTAGGCGTATATTTCCCCAGAAACCAACCCATGCTGTCGGACGAGGGCTTAAATACATTTTTACCAATTTTTTTAGTACATCCTCGATCAAAAAAAATTTTTTAAGTACATCCTCGATCTAAAAAAAATTTTTTAGTACATCCTTGATATGAAAAAAATTTTTTTTAGTACATCCTTGAAATGAAAAAAATTTTTTTAGTACATCCTCGATCTAATAAAAATTTTTTAGTACATCCTCGATCTAAAAAAAATTTTTTAGTACATCCTCGATCTAATAAAAATTTTTTTAGTACATTCTCGATTTAAAAAAAATTTTTTTACTATATCCTTGATCTAAAAAAATTTTTTTAGTACATCCTCGATCTAAAAACAATTTTTTTAGTACATCCTCGATTTAAAAAAAAAAATTTCTAGTACATCCTCGATCTAAAAAAATTTTTTTAGTACATCCTCGATCAAAAAAAATTTTTTTAGTACATCCTCGATCAAAAAAAATTTTTTTAGTACATCCTCGATCTAAAAAAAATTTTTTTAGTACATCCTTGATATGAAAAAAATTTTTTTAGTACATCCTCGATCAAAAAAAATTTTTTTAGTACATCCTCGATCTAAAAAAATTTTTTTAGTACATCCTCGATCTAAAAAAATTTTTTTAGTACATCCTCGACCTAAAAAAATTTTTTTAGTACATCCTCGATCTAAAAAAATTTTTTTAGTACATCCTCGATTTAAAAAAAATTTTTTTAGTACATCCTCGATTTAAAAAAATTTTTTTAGTACATCCTCGACCTAAAAAAAATTTTTTTAGTACATCCTCGATCTAAAAAAATTTTTTTAGTACATCCTCGATTTAAGAAAAATTTTTTTAGTACATCCTCGATCTAAAAAAATTTTTTTAGTACATCCTCGACCTAAAAAAAATTTTTTTAGTACATCCTCGATCTAAAAAAATTTTTTTAGTACATCCTCGACCTAAAAAAAATTTTTTTAGTACATCCTCGACCTAAAAAAAATTTTTTTAGTACATCCTCGATCTAAAAAAATTTTTTTAGTACATCCTCGATTTAAAAAAAATTTTTATAGTACATCCTCGATCTAAAAAAATTTTTTTAGTACATCCTCGACCTAAAAAAAATTTTTTTAGTACATCCTCGATCTAAAAAAATTTTTTTAGTACATCCTCGATTTAAAAAAAATTTTTTTAGTACATCCTCGATCTAAAAAAATTTTTTTAGTACATCCTCGATCTAAAAAAAATTTTTTTAGTACATCCTTGATATGAAAAAATTTTTTTAGTACATCCTCGATTTAAAAAAAATTTTTTTAGTACATCCTCGATTTAAAAAAATTTTTTTAGTACATCCTCGATCTAAAAAAATTTTTTTAGTACATCCTCGATTTAAAAAAAATTTTTTTAGTACATCCTCGATTTAAAAAAAATTTTTTTAGTACATCCTCGATTTAAAAAAATTTTTTTAGTACATCCTCGATTTAAAAAAATTTTTTTAGTACATCCTCGATCTAAAAAAAATTTTTTTAGTACATCCTCGATCTAAAAAAATTTTTTTAGTACAACCTTGATATGAAAAAATTTTTTTTAGTACATCCTCGATTTAAAAAAAATTTTTTAGTACATCCTCGATCTAAAAAAAATTTTTTAGCACATCCTCGATCTAAAAAAATTTTTTTAGTACATCCTCGATCTAAAAAAAATTTTTTTAGTACATCCTCGATCTAAAAAAATTTTTTTAGTACATGCTCGATTTAAAAAAAATTTTTTTAGTACATCCTCGATCTAAAAAAATTTTTTTAGTACATCCTCGATCTAAAAAAAATTTTTTTAGTACATCCTCGATCTAAAAAAATTTTTTTAGTACATCCTCGATTTAAAAAAAATTTTTTTAGTACATCCTCGATTTAAAAAAATTTTTTTAGTACATCCTCGATCTAAAAAAAATTTTTTTAGTACATCCTCGATCTAAAAAAATTTTTTTAGTACATCCTCGACCTAAAAAAAATTTTTTTAGTACATCCTCGATCTAAAAAAATTTTTTTAGTACATCCTCGACCTAAAAAAAATTTTTTTAGTACATCCTCGATCTAAAAAAATTTTTTTAGTACATCCTCGATTTAAAAAAAATTTTTTTAGTACATCCTCGATTTAAAAAAAATTTTTTAGTACATCCTCGATCTAAAAAAAATTTTTTTAGTACATCCTCGATCTAAAAAAATTTTTTTAGTACATCCTCGACCTAAAAAAAATTTTTTTAGTACATCCTCGATCTAAAAAAATTTTTTTAGTACATCCTCGACCTAAAAAAAATTTTTTTAGTACATCCTCGATCTAAAAAAATTTTTTTAATACATCCTTGATATGAAAAAATTTTTTTTAGTACATCCTCGATCTAAAAAAAATTTTTTAGTACATCCTCGATTTAAAAAAAAAATTTTTAGTACATCCTCGATCTAAAAAAATTTTTTTAGTACATCCTCGATCTAAAAAAAAATTTTTTAGTACATCCTTGATATGAAAAAATTTTTTTTAAGTACATCCTCGATTTAAAAAAAATTTTTTAGTACATCCTCGATCTAAAAAAAATTTTTTTAGTACATCCTCGATCTAAAGAAATTTTTTTAGTACATCCTCGATTTAAAAAAAATTTTTTTAGTACATCCTCGATCTAAAAAAATTTTTTTAGTACATCCTCGATCTAAAAAAAATTTTTTTAGTACATCCTTGATATGAAAAAAATTTTTTTAGTACATCCTCGATTTAAAAAAAATTTTTTAGTACATCCTCGATCTAAAAAAAATTTTTTTAGTACATCCTCGATCTAAAAAAATTTTTTTAGTACATCCTCGACCTAAAAAAAATTTTTTTAGTACATCCTCGATCTAAAAAAATTTTTTTAGTACATCCTCGACCTAAAAAAAATTTTTTTAGTACATCCTCGATCTAAAAAAATTTTTTTAGTACATCCTCGATTTAAAAAAAAATTTTTTAGTACATCCTCGATTTAAAAAAATTTTTTTAGTACATCCTCGATCTAAAAAAAATTTTTTTAGTACATCCTCGTTCTAAAAAAATTTTTTTAGTACATCCTCGATTTAAAAAAAATTTTTTTAGTACATCCTCGATTTAAAAAAATTTTTTTAGTACATCCTCGATTTAAAAAAAATTTTTTTAGTACATCCTCGATTTATAAAAATTTTTTTAGTACATCCTCGATCTAAAAAAAATTTTTTTAGTACATCCTCGATCTAAAAAAATTTTTTTAGTACATCCTCGATTTAAAAAAAATTTTTTTAGTACATCCTCGATTTAAAAAAATTTTTTTAGTACATCCTCGATCTAAAAAAAATTTTTTTAGTACATCCTCGATCTAAAAAAATTTTTTTAGTACATCCTCGATTTAAAAAAAATTTTTTTAGTACATCCTCGATCTAAAAAAATTTTTTTAGTACATCCTCGATTTAAAAAAAATTTTTTTAGTACATCCTCGATTTAAAAAAATTTTTTTAGTACATCCTCGATCTAAAAAAAATTTTTTTAGTACATCCTCGATCTAAAAAAATTTTTTTAGTACATCCTCGATTTAAAAAAAATTTTTTTAGTACATCTCCGATCTAAAAAAATTTTTTTAGTACATCCTCGATTTAAAAAAAATTTTTTTAGTACATCCTCGATTTAAAAAAAATTTTTTAGTACATCCTCGATCTAAAAAAATTTTTTTAAGTACATCCTCGATCTAAAAAAATTTTTTTAGTACATCCTCGATTTAAAAAAAAATTTTTTAGTACTTCCTCGATTTAAAAAAATTTTTTTAGTACATCCTCGACCTAAAAAAAATTTTTTTAGTACATCCTCGATCTAAAAAAATTTTTTTAGTACATCCTCGATTTAAAAAAATTTTTTTAGTACATCCTCGATCTAAAAAAATTTTTTTAGTACATCCTCGACCTAAAACAAATTTTTTTAGTACATCCTCGATCTAAAAAAATTTTTTTAGTACATCCTCGACCTAAAAAAAATTTTTTTAGTACATCCTCGACCTAAAAAAAATTTTTTTAGTACATCCTCGATCTAAAAAAATTTTTTTAGTACATCCTCGATTTAAAAAAAATTTTTTTAGTACATCCTCGATCTAAAAAAATTTTTTTAGTACATCCTCGACCTAAAAAAAATTTTTTTAGTACATCCTCGATCTAAAAAAATTTTTTTAGTACATCCTCGATTTAAAAAAAATTTTTTTAGTACATCCTCGATCTAAAAAAATTTTTTTAGTACATCCTCGACCTAAAAAAAATTTTTTTAGTACATCCTCGACCTAAAAAAAATTTTTTTAGTACATCCTCGATCTAAAAAAATTTTTTTAGTACATCCTCGATTTAAAAAAAATTTTTTTAGTACATCCTCGATCTAAAAAAATTTTTTTAGTACATCCTCGACCTAAAAAAAATTTTTTTAGTACATCCTCGATCTAAACAAATTTTTTTAGTACATCCTCGATTTAAAAAAAATTTTTTTAGTACATCCTCGATTTAAAAAAAATTTTTTTGGTACATCCTCGATTTAAAAAAATTTTTTTAGTACATCCTCGATTTAAAAAAATTTTTTTAGTACATCCTCGATCTAAAAAAAATTTTTTTAGTACATCCTCGATCTAAAAAAAATTTTTTAGTACATCCTTGATATGAAAAAATTTTTTTTAGTACATGCTCGATCAAAAAAAATTTTTTAGTACATCCTCGATCTAAAAAAAATTTTTTTAGCACATCCTCGATCTAAAAAAATTTTTTTAGTACATCCTCGATCTAAAAAAAATTTTTTTAGTACATCCTCGATCTAAAAAAATTTTTTTAGTACATCCTCGATTTAAAAAAAAATTTTTTAGTACATCCTCGATCTAAAAAAATTTTTTTAGTACATCCTCGATCTAAAAAAAATTTTTTTAGTACATCCTCGATCTAAAAAAATTTTTTTAGTACATCCTCGATTTAAAAAAATTTTTTTAGTACATCCTCGATCTAAAAAAAATTTTTTTAGTACATCCTCGATCTAAAAAAATTTTTTTAGTACATCCTCGACCTAAAAAAAATTTTTTTAGTACATCCTCGATCTAAAAAAATTTTTTTAGTACATCCTCGACCTAAAAAAAATTTTTTTAGTACATCCTCGATCTAAAAATTTTTTTAGTACATCCTCGATTTAAAAAAAAATTTTTTAGTACATCCTCGATTTAAAAAAATTTTTTTAGTACATCCTCGACCTAAAAAAAATTTTTTTAGTACATCCTCGATCTAAAAAAATTTTTTTAGTACATCCTCGATTTAAAAAAAATTTTTTTAGTACATCCTCGATCTAAAAAAATTTTTTTAGTACATCCTCGATTTAAAAAAAATTTTTTTAGTACATCCTCGATCTAAAAAAATTTTTTAGTACATCCTCGATCTAAAAAAAATTTTTTTAGTACATCCTTGATATGAAAAAATTTTTTTAGTACATCCTCGATTTAAAAAAAATTTTTTTAGTACATCCTCGATTTAAAAAAATTTTTTTAGTACATCCTCGATCTAAAAAAATTTTTTTAGTACATCCTCGATTTAAAAAAATTTTTTTAGTACATCCTCGATTTAAAAAAAATTTTTTTAGTACATCCTCGATTTAAAAAAATTTTTTTAGTACATCCTCGATTTAAAAAAATTTTTTTAGTACATCCTCGATCTAAAAAAAATTTTTTTAGTACATCCTCGATCTAAAAAAAATTTTTTTAGTACATCCTTGATATGAAAAAATTTTTTTTAGTACATCCTCGATTTAAAAAAAATTTTTTAGTACATCCTCGATCTAAACAAAATTTTTTTAGCACATCCTCGATCTAAAAAAATTTTTTTAGTACATCCTCGATTTAAAATAAATTTTTTTAGTACATCCTCGATCTAAAAAAATTTTTTTAGTACATCCTCGATCTAAAAAAAATTTTTTTAGTACATCCTCGATCTAAAAAAATTTTTTTAGTACATCCTCGATTTAAAAAAAATTTTTTTAGTACATCCTCGATTTAAAAAAATTTTTTTAGTACATCCTCGATCTAAAAAAAATTTTTTTAGTACATCCTCGATCTAAAAAAATTTTTTTAATACATCCTCGACCTAAAAAAAATTTTTTTAGTACATCCTCGACCTAAAAAAAATTTTTTTAGTACATCCTCGATCTAAAAAAATTTTTTTAGTACATCCTCGATTTAAAAAAAATTTTTTTAGTACATCCTCGATTTAAAAAAATTTTTTTAGTACATCCTCGATCTAAAAAAAATTTTTTTAGTACATCCTCGATCTAAAAAAATTTTTTTAGTACATCCTCGACCTAAAAAAAATTTTTTTAGTACATCCTCGATCTAAAAAAATTTTTTAGTACATCCTCGACCTAAAAAAAATTTTTTTAGTACATCCTCGATCTAAAAAAATTTTTTTAGTACATCCTCGACCTAAAAAAAATTTTTTTAGTACATCCTCGATCTAAAAAAATTTTTTTAGTACATCCTCGATCTAAAAAAATTTTTTTAGTACATTCTAGATCTAAAAAAAATTTTTTTAGTACATCCTCGATCTAAAAAAATTTTTTTAGTACATCCTCGACCTAAAAAAAATTTTTTTAGTACATCCTCGATCTAAAAAAATTTTTTTAGTACATCCTAGATCTAAAAAAAATTTTTTTAGTACATCCTCGATCTAAAAAAAATTTTTTTAGTACATCCTTGATATGAAAAAATTTTTTTAGTACATCCTCGATTTAAAAAAAATTTTTTAGTACATCCTCGATCTAAAAAAATTTTTTTAGTACATCCTCGATTTAAAAAAAATTTTTTTAGTACATATTCGATTTAAAAAAATTTTTTTAGTACATCCTCGATTTAAAAAAAATTTTTTAGTACATCCTCGATCTAAAAAATTTTTTTAGTACATCCTCGATTTAAAAAAATTTTTTTTAGTACATCCTCGATCTAAAACAATTTTTTTAGTACATCCTCGACCTAAAAAAAATTTTTTTAGTACATCCTCGATCTAAAAAAATTTTTTTAGTACATCCTCGATTTAAAAAAAATTTTTTTAGTACATCCTCGATTTAAAAAAATTTTTTTAGTACATCCTCGATTTAAAAAAAATTTTTTAGTACATCCTCGATCTAAAAAAATTTTTTTAGTACATCCTCGATTTAAAAAAAATTTTTTTAGTACATCCTCGATCTAAAAAAATTTTTTTAGTACATCCTCGATTTAAAAAAAATTTTTTTAGTACATCCTCGATCTAAAAAAATTTTTTTAGTACATCCTCGATCTAAAAAAAATTTTTTTAGTACATCCTTGATATGAAAAAATTTTTTTTAGTACATCCTCGATTTAAAAAAAATTTTTTAGTACATCCTCGATCTAAAAAAAATTTTTTTAGTACATCCTCGATCTAAAAAAATTTTTTTAGTACATCCACGATTTAAAAAAAATTTTTTTAGTACATCCTCGATCTAAAAAAATTTTTTTAGTACATCCTCGATCTAAAAAAAATTTTTTTAGTACATCCTCGATCTAAAAAAATTTTTTTAGTACATCCTCGATTTAAAAAAAAATTTTTAGTACATCCTCGATCTAAAAAAAATTTTTTTAGTACATCCTCGATCTAAAAAAATTTTTTTAGTACATCCTCGATCTAAAAAAAATTTTTTTAGTACATCGTCGATTTAAAAAAAATTTTTCTAGTACATCCTCGATCTAAAAAAATTTTTTTAGTACATCCTCGATCTAAAAAAATTTTTTTAGTACATCCTCGATCAAAAAAAAATTTTTTTAGTACATCCTCGATCTAAAAAAATTTTTTTAGTACATCCTCGATTTAAAAAAAATTTTTTAGTACATCCTCGATCTAAAAAAAATTTTTTTAGTACATCCTCGATCTAAAAAAATTTTTTTAGTACATCCTCGATTTAAAAAAAATTTTTTTAGTACATCCTCGATCTAAAAAAATTTTTTTAGTACATCCTCGATCTAAAAAAATTTTTTTAGTACATCCTCGATTTAAAAAAAATTGTTTTAGTACATCCTCGATTTAAAAAAAATTTATTTAGTACATCCTTGATCTAAAAAATTTTTTTAGTACATCCTCGATTTAAAAAAATTTTTTTAGTACATCCTCGATCTAAAAAAATTTTTTTAGTACATCCTCGATTTAAAAAAAAATTTTTTAGTACATGCTCGATCTAAAAAAATTTTTTAGTACATCCTCGATCTAAAAAAAATTTTTTTAGTACATCCTCGATCTAAAAAAATTTTTTTAGTACATCCTCGATCTAAAAAAAATTTTTTTAGTACATCCTTGATCTAAAAAAAATTTTTTTAGCACATCCTCGATCTAAAAAAATTTTTTTAGTACATCCTCGATTTAAAAAAAATTTTTTTAGTACACCCTCGATCTAAAAAAATTTTTTTAGTACATCCTCGACCTAAAAAAAAATTTTTTAGTACATCCTCGATCTAAAAAAATTTTTTTAGTACATCCTCGATTTAAAAAAAAATTTTTTAGTACATCCTCGATCTAAAAAAATTTTTTTAGTACATCCTCGACCTAAAAAAAATTTTTTTAGTACATCCTCGATCTAAAAAAATTTTTTTAGTACATCCTCGATTTAAAAAAAATTTTTTTAGTACATCCTCGATTTAAAAAAATTTTTTTAGTACATCCTCGATCTAAAAAAAATTTTTTTAGTACATCCTCGATCTAAAAAAATTTTTTTAGTACATCCTCGACCTAAAAAAAATTTTTTTAGTACATCCTCGATCTAAAAAAATTTTTTTAGTACATCCTCGATTTAAAAAAAATTTTTTTAGTACATCCTCGATCTAAAAAAATTTTTTTAGTACATCCTCGATCTAAAAAAATTTTTTTAGTACATCCTCGATTTAAAAAAAATTGTTTTAGTACATCCTCGATTTAAAAAAAATTTATTTAGTACATCCTTGATCTAAAAAATTTTTTTAGTACATCCTCGATTTAAACAAATTTTTTTAGTACATCCTCGATCTAAAAAAAATTTTTTTAGTACATCCTCGATCTAAAAAAAATTTTTTTAGTACATCCTCGATCTAAAAAAATTTTTTTAGTACATCCTCGATTTAAAAAAAAATTTTTTAGTACATGCTCGATCTAAAAAAATTTTTTAGTACATCCTCGATCTAAAAAAAATTTTTTTAGTACATCCTCGATCTAAAAAAATTTTTTTAGTACATCCTCGATCTAAAAAAAATTTTTTTAGTACATCCTTGATCTAAAAAAAATTTTTTTAGCACATCCTCGATCTAAAAAAATTTTTTTAGTACATCCTCGATTTAAAAAAAATTTTTTTAGTACACCCTCGATCTAAAAAAATTTTTTTAGTACATCCTCGACCTAAAAAAAAATTTTTTAGTACATCCTCGATCTAAAAAAATTTTTTTAGTACATCCTCGATTTAAAAAAAAATTTTTTAGTACATCCTCGATCTAAAAAAATTTTTTTAGTACATCCTCGACCTAAAAAAAATTTTTTTAGTACATCCTCGATCTAAAAAAATTTTTTTAGTACATCCTCGATTTTAAAAAAATTTTTTTAGTACATCCTCGATTTCAAAAAATTTTTTTAGTACATCCTCGATCTAAAAAAAATTTTTTTAGTACATCCTCGATCTAAAAAAATTTTTTTAGTACATCCTCGACCTAAAAAAAATTTTTTTAGTACATCCTCGATCTAAAAAAATTTTTTTAGTACATCCTCGATTTAAAAAAAATTTTTTTAGTACATCCTCGATCTAAAAAAATTTTTTTAGTACATCCTTGATATGAAAAAATTTTTTTTAGTACATCCTCGATCTAAAAAAAATTTTTTAGTACATCCTCGATTTAAAAAAAAAATTTTTAGTACATCCTCGATCTAAAAAAATTTTTTTAGTACATCCTCGATTTAAAAAAAATTTTTTTAGTACATCCTCGATCTAAAAAAATTTTTTTAGTACATCCTCGACCTAAAAAAAATTTTTTTAGTACATCCTCGATCTAAAAAAATTTTTTTAGTACATCCTCGATTTAAAAAATATTTTTCTAGTACATCCTCGATCTAAAAAAATTTTTTTAGTACATCCTCGATTTAAAAAAAATTTTTTTAGTACATCCTCGATTTAAAAAAATTTTTTTAGTACATCCTCGATCTAAAAAAATTTTTTTAGTACATCCTCGATTTAAAAAAAATTTTTTTAGTACATCCTCGATTTAAAAAAATTTTTTTAGTACATCCTCGATCTAAAAAAATTTTTTTAGTACATCCTCGATCTAAAAAAAATTTTTTTAGTACATCCTCGATCTAAAAAAATTTTTTTAGTACATCCTCGATTTAAAAAAAAATTTTTTAGTACATCCTCGATCAAAACAAATTTTTTTAGTACATCCTCGATCTAAAAAAAATTATTTTAGTACATCCTCGATTTAAAAAAAATTTTTTAGTACATCCTCGATCTAAAAAAATTTTTTTAGTACATCCTCGATCTAAAAAAATTTTTTTAGTACATCCTCGACCTAAAAAAAATTTTTTTAGTACATCCTCGATCTAAAAAATTTTTTTAGTACATCCTCGATCTAAAAAAATTTTTTTAGTACATCCTCGACCTAAAAAAAATTTTTTTAGTACATCCTCGATTTAAAAAAAATTTTTTTTAGTACATCCTCGATCTAAAAAAATTTTTTTAGTACATCCTCGATTTAAAAAAAATTTTTTTAGTACATCCTCGATTTAAAAAAAATTTTTTTAGTACATCCTCGATTTAAAAAAATTTTTTTAGTACATCCTCGATCTAAAAAAATTTTTTTAGTACATCCTCGACCTAAAAAAAATTTTTTTAGTACATCCTCGATCTAAAAAAATTATTTTAGTACATCCTCGATTTAAAAAAAATTTTTTAGTACATCCTCGATCTAAAAAAATTTTTTTAGTACATCCTCGACCTAAAAAAAATTTTTTTAGTACATCCTCGATCTAAAAAAATTTTTTTAGTACATCCTCGATTTAAAAAAAATTTTTTTAGTACATCCTCGATTTAAAAAAATTTTTTTAGTACATCCTCGATCTAAATAAAATTTTTTTAGTACATCCTCGATCTAAAAAAAATTTTTTTAGTACATCCTCGATCTAAAAAAATTTTTTTAGTACATCCTCGACCTAAAAAAAATTTTTTAGTACATCCTCGATCTAAAAAAATTTTTTTAGTACATCCTCGATCTAAAAAAATTTTTTTAGTACATCCTCGACCTAAAAAAAATTTTTTTAGTACATCCTCGATCTAAAAAAATTTTTTTAGTACATCCTCGATTTAAAAAAAATTTTTTTAGTACATCCTCGATTTAAAAAAATTTTTTTAGTACATCCTCGATCTAAAAAAAATTTTTTTAGTACATCCTCGATCTAAAAAAAATTTTTTTAGTACATCCTCGATCTAAAAAATTTTTATAGTACATCCTCGACCTAAAAAAAATTTTTTAGTACATCCTCGATCTAAAAAAATTTTTTTAGTACATCCTCGATCTTAAAAAAATTTTTTTAGTACATCCTTGATATGAAAAAATTTTTTTTAGTACATCCTCGATTTAAAAAAATTTTTTTAGTACATCCTCGATCTAAAAAAAATTTTTTAGTACATCCTCGATCTAAAAAAATTTTTTTAGTACATCCTCGATTTAAAAAAAATTTTTTTAGTACATCCTCGATCTAAAAAAATTTTTTTAGTACATCCTCGACCTAAAAAAAATTTTTTTAGTACATCCTCGATCTAAAAAAATTTTTTTAGTACATCCTCGATTTAAAAAAAATTTTTTTAGTACATCCTCGATCTAAAAAAATTTTTTTAGTACATCCTCGATTTAAAAAAAATTTTTTTAGTACATCCTCGATTTAAAAAAATTTTTTTAGTACATCCTCGATTTAAAAAAATTTTTTTAGTACATCCTCGATCTAAAAAAATTTTTTTAGTACATCCTCGATCTAAAAAAATTTTTTTAGTACATCCTCGACCTAAAAAAAATTTTTTTAGTACATCCTCGAT
This sequence comes from Anopheles nili, assembly GCF_943737925.1. NCBI lineage: Eukaryota > Metazoa > Arthropoda > Insecta > Diptera > Culicidae > Anopheles > Anopheles nili. Next base: position 128,971 of record NW_026525542.1, read on the forward strand.
CTAAAAAAAATTTTTTAGTACATCCTCGATTTAAAAAAAATTTTTTTAGTACATCCTCGATCTAAAAAAATTTTTTTAGTACATCCTTGATCTAAAAAAAATTTTTTTAGTACATCCTTGATATGAAAAAATTTTTTTTAGTACATCCTCGATTTGAAAAAAATTTTTTAGTACATCCTCGATCTAAAAAAAATTTTTTTAGTACATCCTCGATCTAAAAAAATTTTTTTAGTACATCCTCGATTTAAAAAAAATTTTTTTAGTACATCCTCGATTTAAAAAAATTTTTTTAGTACATCCTCGATCTAAAACAATTTTTTTAGTACATCCTCGACCTAAAAAAAATTTTTTTAGTACATCCTCGATCTAAAAAAAATTTTTTAGTACATCCTCGATTTAAAAAAAATTTTTTTAGTACATCCTCGATCTAAAAAAATTTTTTTAGTACATCCTTGATCTAAAAAAAATTTTTTTAGTACATCCTTGATATGAAAAAATTTTTTTTAGTACATCCTCGATTTAAAAAAAATTTTTTAGTACATCCTCGATCTAAAAAAAATTTTTTTAGTACATCCTCGATCTAAAAAAATTTTTTTAGTACATCCTCGATTTAAAAAAAATTTTTTTAGTACATCCTCGATCTAGAAAAATTTTTTTAGTACATCCTCGACCTAAAAAAAATTTTTTTAGTACATCCTCGATCTAAAAAAATTTTTTTAGTACATCCTCGATTTAAAAAAAATTTTTTTAGTACATCCTCGATTTAAAAAAATTTTTTTAGTACATCCTCGATCTAAAAAAAATTTTTTTAGTACATCCTCGATCTAAAAAAATTTTTTTAGTACATCCTCGACCTAAAAAAAATTTTTTTAGTACATCCTCGATCTAAAAAAATTTTTTTAGTACATCCTCGATTTAAAAAAATTTTTTTAGTACATCCTCGATATAAAAAAATTTTTTTAGTACATCCTCGATTTAAAAAAAATTTTTTTAGTACATCCTCGATCTAAAAAAATTTTTTTAGTACATCCTCGACCTAAAAAAAATTTTTTTAGTACATCCTCGATCTAAAAAAATTTTTTTAGTACATCCTCGACCTAAAAAAAATTTTTTTAGTACATCCTCGATCTAAAAAAATTTTTTTAGTACATCCTCGATTTAAAAAAAATTTTTTTAGTACATCCTCGATTTAAAAAAATTTTTATAGTACATCCTCGATCTAAAAAAAATTTTTTTAGTACATCCTCGATCTAAAAAAATTTTTTTAGTACATCCTCGACCTAAAAAAAATTTTTTTAGTACATCCTCGATCTAAAAAAATTTTTTTAGTACATCCTCGATTTAAAAAAAATTTTTTTAGTACATCCTCGATCTAAAAAAATTTTTTTAGTACATCCTCGATTTAAAAAAAATTTTTTTAGTACATACTCGATCTAAAAAAATTTTTTTAGTACATCCTCGATTTAAAAAAAATTTTTTTAGTACATCCTCGATCTAAAAAAATTTTTTTAGTACATCCTCGATCTAAAAAAATTTTTTTAGTACATCCTCGACCTAAAAAAAATTTTTTTAGTACATCCTCGACCTAAAAAAAATTTTTTTAGTACATCCTCGATCTAAAAAAATTTTTTTAGTACATCCTCGATTTAAAAAAAATTTTTTTAGTACATCCTCGATCTAAAAAAATTTTTTTAGTACATCCTCGATCTAAAAAAAATTTTTTTAGTACATCCTTGATATGAAAAAATTTTTTTTAGTACATCCTCGATTTAAAAAAATTTTTTAGTACATCCTCGATCTAAAAAAAATTTTTTTAGCACATCCTCGATCTAAAAAAATTTTTTTAGTACATCCTCGATCTAAAAAAAATTTTTTTAGTACATCCTCGATCTAAAAAAATTTTTTTAAGTACATCCTCGATTTAAAAAAAAATTTTTTAGTACATCCTCGATCTAAAAAAATTTTTTTAGTACATCCTCGATCTAAAAAAAATTTTTTTAGTACATCCTCGATCTAAAAAAATTTTTTTAGTACATCCTCGACCTAAAAAAAATTTTTTTAGTACATCCTCGATCTAAAAAAATTTTTTTAGTACATCCTCGACCTAAAAAAAATTTTTTTAGTACATCCTCGATCTAAAAAAATTTTTTTAGTACATCCTCGATTAAAAAAAAATTTTTTTAGTACATCCTCGATTTAAAAAAATTTTTTTAGTACATCCTTGATCTAAAAAAATTTTTTTAGTACATCCTCGATTTAAAAAAAATTTTTTAGTACATCCTCGATCTAAAAAAAATTTTTTTAGTACATACTCGATCTAAAAAAATTTTTTTAGTACATCCTCGATTTAAAAAAAATTTTTTTAGTACATCCTCGATCTAAAAAAATTTTTTTAGTACATCCTCGACCTAAAAAAAATTTTTTTAGTACATCCTCGATCTAAAAAAATTTTTTTAGTACATCCGCGATTCAAAAAAAATTTTTTTAGTACATCCTCGATTTAAAAAAATTTTTTTAGTACATCCTTGATCTAAAAAAATTTTTTTAGTACATCCTCGATTTAAAAAAAATTTTTTAGTACATCCTCGATCTAAAAAAAATTTTTTTAGTACATCCTCGATCTAAAAAAATTTTTTTAGTACATCCTCGATTTAAAAAAAATTTTTTTAGTACATCCTCGATCTAAAAAAATTTTTTTAGTACATCCTCGACCTAAAAAAAATTTTTTTAGTACATCCTCGATCTAAAAAATTTTTTTAGTACATCCTCGATTTAAAAAAAATTTTTTTAGTACATCCTCGATCTAAAAAAATTTTTTTAGTACATCCTCGATTTAAAAAAAATTTTTTAGTACATCCTCGATTTAAAAAAATTTTTTTAGTACATCCTCGATCTAAAAAAATTTTTTTAGTACATCCTCGATTTAAAAAAAATTTTTTTAGTACATCCTCGATTTAAAAAAATTTTTTTAGTACATCCTCGATCTAAAAAAATTTTTTTAGTACATCCTCGACCTAAAAAAAATTTTTTTAGTACATCCTCGATCTAAAAAAATTTTTTTAGTACATCCTCGATTTAAAAAAAAATTTTTTAGTACATCCTCGATCTAAAAAAATTTTTTTAGTACATCCTCGATTTAAAAAAAATTTTTTTAGTACATCCTTGATATGAAAAAATTTTTTTTAGTACATCCTCGATTTAAAAAAAATTTTTTAGTACATCCTCGATCTAAAAAAAATTTTTTTAGTACATCCTCGATCTAAAAAAATTTTTTTAGTACATCCTCGATTTAAAAAAAATTTTTTTAGTACATCCTCGATCTAAAAAAATTTTTTTAGTACATCCTCGACCTAAAAAAAATTTTTTTAGTACATCCTCGATCTAAAAAAATTTTTTTAGTACATCCTCGATTTAAAAAAAATTTTTTTAGTACATCCTCGATTTAAAAAAATTTTTATAGTACATCCTCGATCTAAAAAAAATTTTTTTAGTACATCCTCGATCTAAAAAAATTTTTTTAGTACATCCTCGACCTAAAAAAAATTTTTTTAGTACATCCTCGATCTAAAAAAATTTTTTTAGTACATCCTCGATTTAAAAAAAATTTTTTTAGTACATCCTCGATCTAAAAAAATTTTTTTAGTACATCCTCGATTTAAAAAAAATTTTTTTAGTACATCCTCGATCTAAAAAAATTTTTTTAGTACATCCTCGACCTAAAAAAAATTTTTTTAGTACATCCTCGATCTAAAAAAATTTTTTTAGTACATCCTCGACCTAAAAAAAATTTTTTTAGTACATCCTCGACCTAAAAAAAATTTTTTTAGTACATCCTCGATCTAAAAAAATTTTTTTAGTACATCCTCGATTTAAAAAAAATTTTTTTAGTACATCCTCGATCTAAAAAAATTTTTTTAGTATATCCTCGACCTAAAAAAAATTTTTTTAGTACATCCACGATCTTAAAAAATTTTTTTAGTACATCCTCGATTTAAAAAAAATTTTTTTAGTACATCCTCGATCTAAAAAATTTTTTTTAGTACATCCTCGATCTAAAAAAAATTTTTTTAGTACATCCTTGATATGAAAAAATTTTTTTAGTACATCCTCGATTTAAAAAAAATTTTTTTAGTACATACTCGATTTAAAAAAATTTTTTTAGTACATCCTCGATCTAAAAAAATTTTTTTAGTACATCCTCGATTTAAAAAAAATTTTTTTAGTACATCCTCGATTTAAGAAAAATTTTTCTAGTACATCCTCGATTTAAAAAAATTTTTTTAGTACATCCTCGATTTAAAAAAATTGTTTTAGTACATCCTCGATCTAAAAAAAATTTTTTTAGTACATCCTCGATCTAAAAAAAATTTTTTTAGTACATCCTTGATATGAAAAAATTTTTTTTAGTACATCCTCGATTTAAAAAAAATTTTTTAGTACATCCTCGATCTAAAAAAAATTTTTTTAGCACATCCTCGATCTAAAAAAATTTTTTTAGTACATCCTCGATCTAAAAAAAATTTTTTTAGTACATCCTCGATCTAAAAAAATTTTTTTAGTACATCCTCGATCTAAAAAAAATTTTTTTAGTACATCCTCGATCTAAAAAAATTTTTTTAGTACATCCTCGACCTAAAAAAAATTTTTTTAGTACATCCTCGATCTAAAAAAATTTTTTTAGTACATCCTCGACCTAAAAAAAATTTTTTTAGTACATTCTCGATCTAAAAAAATTTTTTTAGAACATCCTCGATTTAAAAAAAATTTTTTTAGTACATCCTCGATTTAAAAAAATTTTTTTAGTACATCCTCGATCTAAAAAAAATTTTTTTAGTACATCCTCGATCTAAAAAAATTTTTTTAGTACATCCTCGACCTAAAAAAAATTTTTTTAGTACATCCTCGATCTAAAAAAATTTTTTTAGTACATCCTCGATTTAAAAAAAATTTTTTTAGTACATCCTCGATTTAAAAAAAATTTTTTTAGTACATCCTCGATTTAAAAAAATTTTTTTAGTACATCCTCGATTTAAAGAAATTTTTTTAGTACATCCTCGATCTAAAAAAAATTTTTTTAGTACATCCTCGATCTAAAAAAAATTTTTTTAGTACATCCTTGATATGAAAAAATTTTTTTTAGTACATCCTCGATTTAAAAAAAATTTTTTAGTACATCCTCGATCTAAAAAAAATTTTTTTAGCACATCCTCGATCTAAAAAAATTTTTTTAGTACATCCTCGATCTAAAAAAAATTTTTTTAGTACATCCTCGATCTAAAAAAATTTTTTTAGTACATCCTCGATTTAAAAAAAATTTTTTTAGTACATCCTCGATCTAAAAAAATTTTTTTAGTACATCCTCGATCTAAAAAAAATTTTTTTAGTACATCCTCGATCTAAAAAAATTTTTTTAGTACATCCTCGACCTAAAAAAAATTTTTTTAGTACATCCTCGTTCTAAAAAAATTTTTTTAGTACATCCTCGACCTAAAAAAAATTTTTTTAGTACATCCTCGATCTAAAAAAATTTTTTTAGTACATCCTCGATTTAAAAAAAATTTTTTTAGTACATCCTCGATTTTAAAAAATTTTTTTAGTACATCCTCGATCTAAAAAAAATTTTTTTAGTACATCCTCGATCTAAAAAAATTTTTTTAGTACATCCTCGATTTAAAAAAAATTTTTTTAGTACATCCTCGATTTAAAAAAATTTTTTTAGTACATCCTCGATCTAAAAAAAATTTTTTTAGTACGTCCTCGATCTAAAAAAATTTTTTTAGTACATCCTCGACCTTAAAAAAATTTTTTTAGTACATCCTCGATCTAAAAAAATTTTTTTAGTATATCCTCGACCTAAAAAAAATTTTTTTAGTACATCCTCGATCTAAAAAAATTTTTTTAGTACATCCTCGATTTAAAAAAAATTTTTTTAGTACATCCTCGATCTAAAAAAATTTTTTTAGTACATCCTCGATCTAAAAAAAATTTTTTTAGTACATCCTTGATATGAAAAAATTTTTTTTAGTACATCCTCGATTTGAAAAAAATTTTTTAGTACATCCTCGATCTAAAAAAAATTTTTTTAGTACATCCTCGATCTAAAAAAATTTTTTTAGTACATCCTCGATCTAAAAAAAATTTTTTTAGTACATCCTTGATATGAAAAAATTTTTTTAGTACATCCTCGATTTAAAAAAAATTTTTTAGTACATCCTCGATCTAAAAAAAATTTTTTTAGTACATCCTCGATCTAAAAAAATTTTTTTAGTACATCCTCGATTTAAAAAAAATTTTTTTAGTACATCCTCGATCTAAAAAAATTTTTTTAGTACATCCTCGATCTAAAAAAAATTTTTTTAGTACATCCTTGATATGAAAAAATTTTTTTTAGTACATCCTCGATTTAAAAAAAATTTTTTAGTACATCCTCGATCTAAAAAAAATTTTTTTAGTACATCCTCGATCTAAAAAAATTTTTTTAGTACATCCTCGACCTAAAAAAAATTTTTTTAGTACATCCTCGATCTAAAAAAATTTTTTTAGTACATCCTCGACCTAAAAAAAATTTTTTTAGTACATCCTCGATCTAAAAAAATTTTTTTAGTACATCCTCGATTTAAAAAAAATTTTTTTAGTACATCCTCGACCTAAAAAAAATTTTTTTAGTACATCCTCGATCTAAAAAAATTTTTTTAGTACATCCTCGATTTAAAAAAAATTTTTTTAGTACATCCTCGATTTAAAAAAATTTTTTTAGTACATCCTCGATCTAAAAAAATTTTTTTAGTACATCCTCGACCTAAAAAAAATTTTTTAGTACATCCTCGATCTAAAAAAATTTTTTTAGTACATCCTCGATCTAAAAAAATTTTTTTAGTACATCCTCGACCTAAAAAAAATTTTTTTAGTACATCCTCGATCTAAAAAAATTTTTTTAGTACATCCTCGATTTAAAAAAAATTTTTTTAGTACATCCTCGATTTAAAAAAATTTTTTTAGTACATCCTCGATCTAAAAAAAATTTTTTTAGTACATCCTTGATATGAAAAAATTTTTTTTAGTACATCCTCGATTTAAAAAAAATTTTTTAGTACATCCTCGATCTAAAAAAAATTTTTTTAGTACATCCTCGATCTAAAAAAATTTTTTTAGTACATCCTCGATTTAAAAAAAATTTTTTTAGTACATCCTCGATCTAAAAAAATTTTTTTAGTACATCCTCGATCTAAAAAAAATTTTTTTAGTACATCCTTGATATGAAAAAATTTTTTTTAGTACATCCTCGATTTAAAAAAAATTTTTAGTACATCCTCGATCTAAAAAAAATTTTTTTAGTACATCCTCGATCTAAAAAATTTTTTTTAGTACATCCTCGACCTAAAAAAAATTTTTTTAGTACATCCTCGATCTAAAAAAATTTTTTTAGTACATCCTCGACCTAAAAAAAATTTTTTTAGTACATCCTCGATCTAAAAAAATTTTTTTAGTATATCCTCGATCTAAAAAAAATTTTTTTAGTACATCCTTGATATGAAAAAATTTTTTTTAGTACATCCTCGATTTAAAAAAAATTTTTTAGTACATCCTCGATCTAAAAAAAATTGTTTTAGTACATCCTCGATCTAAAAAAATTTTTTTAGTACATCCTCGATTTAAAAAAAATTTTTTTAGTACATCCTCGATTTAAAAAAATTTTTTTAGTACATCCTTGATCTAAAAAAATTTTTTTAGTACATCCTCGATTTAAAAAAAATTTTTTAGTACATCCTCGATCTAAAAAAAATTTTTTTAGTACATCCTCGATCTAAAAAAATTTTTTTAGTACATCCTCGATTTAAAAAAAATTTTTTTAGTACATCCTCGATCTAAAAAAATTTTTTTAGTACATCCTCGACCTAAAAAAATTTTTTTAGTACATCCTCGATCTAAAAAAATTTTTTTAGCACATCCTCGATTTAAAAAAAATTTTTTTAGTACATCCTCGATCTAAAAAAATTTTTTTAGTACATCCTCGATTTAAAAAAAATTTTTTTAGTACATCCTTGATATGAAAAAATTTTTTTTAGTACATCCTCGATTTAAAAAAAATTTTTTAGTACATCCTCGATCTAAAAAAAATTGTTTTAGTACATCCTCGATCTAAAAAAATTTTTTTAGTACATCCTCGATTTAAAAAAAATTTTTTTAGTACATCCTCGATTTAAAAAAATTTTTTTAGTACATCCTTGATCTAAAAAAATTTTTTTAGTACATCCTCGATTTAAAAAAAATTTTTTAGTACATCCTCGATCTAAAAAAAATTTTTTTAGTACATCCTCGATCTAAAAAAATTTTTTTAGTACATCCTCGATTTAAAAAAAATTTTTTTAGTACATCCTCGATCTAAAAAAATTTTTTTAGTACATCCTCGACCTAAAAAAATTTTTTTAGTACATCCTCGATCTAAAAAAATTTTTTTAGCACATCCTCGATTTAAAAAAAATTTTTTTAGTACATCCTCGATCTAAAAAAATTTTTTTAGTACATCCTCGATTTAAAAAAAATTTTTTTAGTACATCCTCGATTTAAAAAAATTTTTTTAGTACATCCTCGATCTAAAAAAATTTTTTTAGTACATCCTCGATTTAAAAAAAATTTTTTTAGTACATCCTCGATTTAAAAAAATTTTTTTAGTACATCCTCGATCTAAAAAAATTTTTTTAGTACATCCTCGACCTAAAAAAAATTTTTTTAGTACATCCTCGATCTAAAAAAATTTTTTTAGTACATCCTCGATTTAAAAAAAAATTTTTTAGTACATCCTCGATCTAAAAAAATTTTTTTAGTACATCCTCGATCTAAAAAAATTTTTTTTAGTACATCCTTGATATGAAAAAATTTTTTTTAGTACATCCTCGATTTAAAAAAAATTTTTTAGTACATCCTCGATCTAAAAAAAATTTTTTTAGTACATCCTCGATCTAAAAAAATTTTTTTAGTACATCCTCGATTTAAAAAAAATTTTTTTAGTACATCCTCGATCTAAAAAAATTTTTTTAGTACATCCTCGACCTAAAAAAAATTTTTTTAGTACATCCTCGATCTAAAAAAATTTTTTTAGTACATCCTCGATTTAAAAAAAATTTTTTTAGTACATCCTCGATTTAAAAAAATTTTTTTAGTACATCCTCGATCTAAAAAAAATTTTTTTAGTACATCCTCGATCTAAAAAAATTTTTTTAGTACATCCTCGACCTAAAAAAAATTTTTTTAGTACATCCTCGATCTAAAAAAATTTTTTTAGTACATCCTCGATTTAAAAAAAATTTTTTTAGTACATCCTCGATCTAAAAAAATTTTTTTAGTACATCCTCGATTTAAAAAAAATTTTTTTAGTACATCCTCGATCTAAAAAAATTTTTTTAGTACATCCTCGACCTAAAAAAAATTTTTTTAGTACATCCTCGACCTAAAAAAATTTTTTTAGTACATCCTCGATCTAAAAAAAATTTTTTAGTACATCCTCGATTTAAAAAAAATTTTTTTAGTACATCCTCGATCTAAAAAAATTTTTTTAGTACATCCTCGACCTAAAAAAAATTTTTGTAGTACATCCTCGATCTAAAAAAATTTTTTTAGTACATCCTCGATTTAAAAAAAATTTTTTTAGTACATCCTCGATCTAAAAAAATTTTTTTAAGTACATCCTCGATCTAAAAAAAATTTTTTTAGTACATCCTTGATATGAAAAAATTTTTTTAGTACATCCTCGATTTAAAAAAAATTTTTTTAGTACATCCTCGATTTAAAAAAATTTTTTTAGTACATCCTCGATCTAAAAAAATTTTTTTAGTACATCCTCGATTTAAAAAAAAATTTTTTAGTACATCCTCGATTTAAAAAAAATTTTTTTAGTACATCCTCGATTTAAAAAAATTTTTTTAGTACATCCTCGATTTAAAAAAATTTTTTTAGTACATCCTCGATCTAAAAAAAATTTTTTTAGTACATCCTCGATCTAAAAAAAATTTTTTTAGTACATCCTTGATATGAAAAAATTTTTTTTAGTACATCCTCGATTTAAAAAAAATTTTTTAGTACATCCTCGATCTAAAAAAAAAATTTTTAGCACATCCTCGATCTAAAAAAATTTTTTTAGTACATCCTCGATCTAAAAAAAATTTTTTTAGTACATCCTCGATCTAAAAAAATTTTTTTAGTACATCCTCGATTTAAAAAAAATTTTTTTAGTACATCCTCGATCTAAAAAAATTTTTTTAGTACATCCTCGATCTAAAAAAAATTTTTTTAGTACATCCTCGATCTAAAAAAATTTTTTTAGTACATCCTCGACCTAAAAAAAATTTTTTTAGTACATCCTCGATCTAAAAAAATTTTTTTAGTACATCCTCGACCTAAAAAAAATTTTTTTAGTACATCCTCGATCTAAAAAAATTTTTTTAGTACATCCTCGATTTAAAAAAAATTTTTTTAGTACATCCTCGATTTAAAAAAATTTTTTTAGTACATCCTCGATCTAAAAAAAATTTTTTTAGTACATCCTCGATCTAAAAAAATTTTTTTAGTACATCCTCGATTTAAAAAAAATTTTTTTAGTACATCCTCGATTTAAAAAAAATTTTTTAGTACATCCTCGATCTAAAAAAAATTTTTTTAGTACATCCTCGATCTAAAAAAATTTTTTTAGTACATCCTCGATTTAAAAAAAATTTTTTTAGTACATCCTCGATCTAAAAAAAAATTTTTTAGTACATCCTCGATCTAAAAAAAATTTTTTTAGTACATCCTCGATCTAAAAAAATTTTTTTAGTACATCCTCGATTTAAAAAAAAATTTTTTAGTACATGCTCGATCAAAACAAATTTTTTTAGTACATCCTCGATCTAAAAAAAATTATTTTAGTACATCCTCGATTTAAAAAAAATTTTTTTAGTACATCCTCGATCTAAAAAAATTTTTTTAGTACATCCTCGATCTAAAAAAAATTTTTTTAGTACATCCTCGATCTAAAAAAATTTTTTTAGTACATCCTCGATTTAAAAAAAATTTTTTTAGTACATCCTCGATCTAAAAAAATTTTTTTAGTACATCCTCGATTTAAAAAAATTTTTTTAGTACATCCTCGATCTAAAAAAAATTTTTTTAGTACATCCTCGATTTAAAAAAAATTTTTTTAGTACATCCTCGATCTAAAAAAATTTTTTTAGTACATCCTCGACCTAAAAAAAATTTTTTTAGTACATCCTCGATCTAAAAAAATTTTTTTAGTACATCCTCGATTTAAAAAAAATTTTTTTAGTACATCCTCGATCTAAAAAAATTTTTTTAGTACATCCTTGATATGAAAAAATTTTTTTTAGTACATCCTCGATTTAAAAAAAATTTTTTTAGTACATCCTCGATCTAAAAAAAATTTTTTTAGTACATCCTCGATCTAAAAAAATTTTTTTAGTACATCCTCGATTTAAAAAAAAATTTTTTAGTACATCCTCGATCAAAACAAATTTTTTTAGTACATCCTCGATCTAAAAAAAATTATTTTAGTACATCCTCGATTTAAAAAAAATTTTTTTAGTACATCCTCGATCTAAAAAAATTTTTTTAGTACATCCTCGATCTAAAAAAAATTTTTTTAGTACATCCTCGATCTAAAAAAATTTTTTTAGTACATCCTCGATTTAAAAAAAATTTTTTTAGTACATCCTCGATCTAAAAAAATTTTTTTAGTACATCCTCGATTTAAAAAAATTTTTTTAGTACATCCTCGATCTAAAAAAAATTTTTTTAGTACATCCTCGATTTAAAAAAAATTTTTTTAGTACATCCTCGATCTAAAAAAATTTTTTTAGTACATCCTCGACCTAAAAAAAATTTTTTTAGTACATCCTCGATCTAAAAAAATTTTTTTAGTACATCCTCGATCTAAAAAAAATTTTTTTAGTACATCCTCGATCTAAAAAAATTTTTTTAGTACATCCTCGATCTAAAAAAAATTTTTTTAGTACATCCTCGATCTAAAAAAATTTTTTTAGTACATCCTCGATTTAAAAAAAATTTTTTTAGTACATCCTCGATCTAAAAAAATTTTTTTAGTACATCCTCGATCTAAAAAAATTTTTTTAGTACATCCTCGATCAAAAAAAATTTTTTTAGTACATCCTCGATCTAAAAAAATTTTTTTAGTACATCCTCGATCTAAAAAAAATTTTTTTAGTAAATCCTCGATCTAAAAAAAATTTTTTTAGTACATCTTCGATTTAAAAAAAATTTTTCTAGTACATCCTCGATCTAAAAAAATTTTTTTAGTACATCCTCGATCTAAAAAAATTTTTTTAGTACATCCTCGATCTAAAAAAAATTTTTTTAGTACATCCTCGATCTAAAAAAATTTTTCTAGTACATCCTCGATCTAAAAAAATTTTTTTAGTACATCCTCGATCTAAAAAAATTTTTTTAGTACATCCTCGATCTAAAAAAAATTTTTTTAGTACATCCTCGATCTAAAAAAGTTTTTTTAGTACATCCTCGATCTAAAAAAAATTTTTTTAGTACATCCTCGATCTAAAAAAATTTTTCTAGTACATCCTCGATCTAAAAAAAATTTTTTTAGTACATCCTCGATCAAAAAAAATTTTTTTAGTACATCCTCGATCTAAAAAAATTTTTTTAGTACATCCTCGATCTAAAAAAAATTTTTTTAGTACATCCTCGATCTAAAAAAATTTTTTTAGTACATCCTCGATTTAAAAAAAAATTTTTTAGAACATCCTCGATCTAAAAAAATTTTTTTAGTACATCCTCGATCTAAAAAAATTTTTTTAGTACATCCTCGATTTAAAAAAAATTTTTTTAGTACATCCTCGATCTAAAAAAATTTTTTTAGTACATCCTCGATCTAAAAAAATTTTTTTAGTACATCCTCGATCAAAAAAAATTTTTTTAGTACATCCTCGATCTAAAAAAATTTTTTTAGTACATCCTCGATCTAAAAAAAATTTTTTTAGTACATCCTCGATCTAAAAAAAATTTTTTTAGTACATCTTCGATTTAAAAAAAATTTTTCTAGTACATCCTCGATCTAAAAAAATTTTTTTAGTACATCCTCGATCTAAAAAAATTTTTTTAGTACATCCTCGATCTAAAAAAAATTTTTTTAGTACATCCTCGATCTAAAAAAATTTTTGTAGTACATCCTCGATCTAAAAAAATTTTTTTAGTACATCCTCGATCTAAAAAAATTTTTTTAGTACATCCTCGATCTAAAAAAAATTTTTTTAGTACATCCTCGATCTAAAAAAATTTTTTTAGTACATCCTCGATCTAAAAAAAATTTTTTTAGTACATCCTCGATCTAAAAAAATTTTTCTAGTACATCCTCGATCTAAAAAAAATTTTTTTAGTACATCCTCGATCTAAAAAAATTTTTCTAGTACATCCTCGATCTAAAAAAAATTTTTTTAGTACATCCTCGATCTAAAAAAAATTTTTTTAGTACATCTTCGATTTAAAAAAAATTTTTCTAGTACATCCTCGATCTAAAAAAATTTTTTTAGTACATCCTCGATCTAAAAAAATTTTTTTAGTACATCCTCGATCTAAAAAAAATTTTTTTAGTACATCCTCGATCTAAAAAAATTTTTCTAGTACATCCTCGATCTAAAAAAAATTTTTTTAGTACATCCTCGATCTAAAAAAATTTTTTTAGTACATCCTCGATCTAAAAAAAATTTTTTTAGTACATCCTCGATCTAAAAAAATTTTTTTAGTACATCCTCGATCTAAAAAAAATTTTTTTAGTACATCCTCGATCTAAAAAAATTTTTTTAGTACATCCTTGATATGAAAAAAATTTTTTTAGTACATCCTCGATCTAAAAAAAATTTTTTTAGTACATCCTCGACCTAAAAAAAATTTTTTTAGTACATCCTCGACCTAAAAAAATTTTTTTAGTACATCCTCGATCTAAAAAAATTTTTTTAGTACATCCTCGATCTAAAAAAATTTTTCTAGTACATCCTCGATCTAAAAAAAATTTTTTTAGTACATCCTCGATCTAAAAAAATTTTTTTAGTACATCCTCGATCTAAAAAAATTTTTTTAGTACATCCTCGATCTAAAAAAAATTTTTTTAGTACATCCTCGATCTAAAAAAATTTTTCTAGTACATCCTCGATCTAAAAAAATTTTTTAAGTACATCCTCGATCTAAAAAAATTTTTTTAGTACATCCTCGATCTAAAAAAAATTTTTTTAGTACATCCTCGATCTAAAAAAATTTTTTTAGTACATCCTCGATCTAAAAAAAATTTTTTTAGTACATCCTCGATCTAAAAAAATTTTTCTAGTACATCCTCGATCTAAAAAAAATTTTTTTAGTACATCCTCGATCTAAAAAAATTTTTTTAGTACATCCTCGATCTAAAAAAAATTTTTTTAGTACATCCTCGATCTAAAAAAAATTTTTTTAGTACATCTTCGATTTAAAAAAAATTTTTCTAGTACATCCTCGATCTAAAAAAATTTTTTTAGTACATCCTCGATCTAAAAAAATTTTTTTAGTACATCCTCGATCTAAAAAAAATTTTTTTAGTACATCCTCGATCTAAAAAAATTTTTCTAGTACATCCTCGATCTAAAAAAATTTTTTTAGTACATCCTCGATCTAAAAAAATTTTTTTAGTACATCCTCGATCTAAAAAAAATTTTTTTAGTACATCCTCGATCTAAAAAAATTTTTTTAGTACATCCTCGATCTAAAAAAAATTTTTTTAGTACATCCTCGATCTAAAAAAAATTTTTTTATTACATCCTCGATCTAAAAAAATTATTTTAGTACATCCTCGATTTAAAAAAAATTTTTTTAGTACATCCTCGATCTAAAAAAATTTTTTTAGTACATCCTCGATTTAAAAAAAATTTTTTTAGTACATCCTCGATCTAAAAAAATTTTTTTAGTACATCCTCGATCTAAAAAAAATTTTTTAGTACATCCTCGATCTAAAAAAAATTTTTTTAGTACATCCTCGATCTAAAAAAATTTTTTTAGTACATCCTCGATCTAAAAAAAATTTTTTTAGTACATCCTCGATCTAAAAAAAATTTTTTTAGTACATCCTCGATCTAAAAAAATTTTTTTAGTACATCCTCGATCTAAAAAAAATTTTTTTAGTACATCCTCGATCTAAAAAAATTTTTTTAGTACATCCTCGATCTAAAAAAATTTTTTTAGTACATCCTCGATCTAAAAAAAATTTTTTTAGTACATCCTCGATCTAAAAAAATTTTTTTAGTACATCCTCGATTTAAAAAAAATTTTTTTAGTACATCCTCGATCTAAAAAAATTTTTTTAGTACATCCTCGATCTAAAAAAAAATTTTTTAGTACATCCTCGATCTAAAAAAATTTTTTTAGTACATCCTCGATCTAAAAAAATTTTTTAGTACATCCTCGATCTAAAAAAAATTTTTTTAGTATATCCTCGATTTAAAAAAAATTTTTCTAGTACATCCTCGATCTAAAAAAATTTTTTTAGTACATCCTCGATCTAAAAAAAATTTTTTAGTACATCCTCGATCAAAAAAAAATTTTTTTAGTACATCCTCGATCTAAAAAAATTTTTTTAGTACATCCTCGATCTAAAAAAATTTTTTAGTACATCCTCGATCTAAAAAAATTTTTTTAGTACATCCTCGATTTAAAAAAAATTTTTTTAGTACATTCTCGATCTAAAAAATTTTTTTTAGTACATCCTCGATTTAAAAAAAATTTTTTTAGTACATCCTCGATCTAAAAAAAATTTTTTTAGTACATCCTCGATCTAAAAAAATTTTTTTAGTACATCCTCGATCTAAAAAAATTTTTTTAGTACATCCTCGATTTAAAAAAAATTTTTTTAGTACATCCTCGATCTAAAAAATTTTTTTTAGTACATCCTCGATCTAAAAAAAATTTTTTTAGTACATCCTCGATCTAAAAAAATTTTTTTAGTACATCCTCGATCTAAAAAAATTTTTTTAGTACATCCTCGATCTAAAAAAATTTTTTTAGTACATCCTCGATCTGAAAAAATTTTTTAGTACATCCTCGATCTAAAAAAAATTTTTTTAGTACATCTTCGATTTAAAAAAAATTTTTTCTAGTACATCCTCGATCTAAAAAAATTTTTTTAGTACATCCTCGATCTAAAAAATTTTTTTAGTACATCCTCGATCAAAAAAAAATTTTTTTAGTACATCCTCGATCAAAAAAAAATTTTTTTAGTACATCCTCGATCTAAAAAAATTTTTTTAGTACATCCTCGATTTAAAAAAAATTTTTTAGTACATCCTCGATCTAAAAAAATTGTTTTAGTACATCCTTGATATGAAAAAAATTTTTTTAGTACATCCTTGATCTAAAAAAATTTTTTTAGTACATCCTCGATTTAAAAAAAAATTTTTTAGTACATCCTCGATTTAAAAAAAATTTTTTTAGTACATCCTCGATCTAAAAAAATTTTTTTAGTACATCCTCGATCTAAAAAAATTTTTTTAGTACATCCTCGATCTAAAAAAAATTTTTTAGTACATCCTCGATTTAAAAAAAATTTTTTTAGTACATCCTCGATCTAAAAAATTTTTTTTAGTACATCCTCGATTGAAAAAAATTTTTTTAGTACATCCTCGATCTAAAAAAAATTTTTTTAGTACATCCTCGATCTAAAAAAATTTTTTTAGTACATCCTCGATCTAAAAAAATTTTTTAGTACATCCTCGATCTAAAAAAAAATTTTTTAGTACATCATCGATTTTAAAAAAATTTTTCTAGTACATCCTCGATTAAAAAAATTTTTTTAGTACATCCTCGATCTAAAAAAAATTTTGTAGTACATCCTCGATCAAAAAAAAATTTTTTTAGTACATCCTCGATCTAAAAAAATTTTTTTAGTACATCCTCGATTTAAAAAAAATTTTTTTAGTACATCCTCGATCTAAAAAAATTTTTTTAGTACATCCTCGATCTAAAAAAAATTTTTTTAGTACATCCTCGATCTAAAAAAATTTTTTTAGTACATCCTCGATCTAAAAAAATTTTTTTAGTACATCCTCGATTTAAAAAAAATTTTTTTAGTACATCCTCGATCTAAAAAAAATTTTTTTAGTACATCCTCGATCTAAAAAAATTTTTTTAGTACATCCTCGATCAAAAAAAAATTTTTTTAGTACATCCTCGATCTAAAAAAATTTTTTTAGTACATCCTCGATCTAAAAAAATTTTTTAGTACATCCTCGATCTAAAAAAATTTTTTTAGTACATCCTCGATTTAAAAAAAATTTTTTTAGTACATTCTCGATCTAAAAAATTTTTTTTAGTACATCCTCGATTTAAAAAAAATTTTTTTAGTACATCCTCGATCTAAAAAAAATTTTTTTAGTACATCCTCGATCTAAAAAAATTTTTTTAGTACATCCTCGATCTAAAAAAATTTTTTTAGTACATCCTCGATCTAAAAAAATTTTTCTAGTACATCCTCGATCTAAAAAAAATTTTTTTAGTACATCCTCGATCTAAAAAAATTTTTTTAGTACATCCTCGATCTAAAAAAATTTTTTTAGTACATCCTCGATCTAAAAAAAATTTTTTTAGTACATCCTCGATCTAAAAAAATTTTTCTAGTACATCCTCGATCTAAAAAAATTTTTTAAGTACATCCTCGATCTAAAAAAATTTTTTTAGTACATCCTCGATCTAAAAAAAATTTTTTTAGTACATCCTCGATCTAAAAAAATTTTTTTAGTACATCCTCGATCTAAAAAAAATTTTTTTAGTACATCCTCGATCTAAAAAAATTTTTCTAGTACATCCTCGATCTAAAAAAAATTTTTTTAGTACATCCTCGATCTAAAAAAATTTTTTTAGTACATCCTCGATCTAAAAAAAATTTTTTTAGTACATCCTCGATCTAAAAAAAATTTTTTTAGTACATCTTCGATTTAAAAAAAATTTTTCTAGTACATCCTCGATCTAAAAAAATTTTTTTAGTACATCCTCGATCTAAAAAAATTTTTTTAGTACATCCTCGATCTAAAAAAAATTTTTTTAGTACATCCTCGATCTAAAAAAATTTTTCTAGTACATCCTCGATCTAAAAAAATTTTTTTAGTACATCCTCGATCTAAAAAAATTTTTTTAGTACATCCTCGATCTAAAAAAAATTTTTTTAGTACATCCTCGATCTAAAAAAATTTTTTTAGTACATCCTCGATCTAAAAAAAATTTTTTTAGTACATCCTCGATCTAAAAAAAATTTTTTTATTACATCCTCGATCTAAAAAAATTATTTTAGTACATCCTCGATTTAAAAAAAATTTTTTTAGTACATCCTCGATCTAAAAAAATTTTTTTAGTACATCCTCGATTTAAAAAAAATTTTTTTAGTACATCCTCGATCTAAAAAAATTTTTTTAGTACATCCTCGATCTAAAAAAAATTTTTTAGTACATCCTCGATCTAAAAAAAATTTTTTTAGTACATCCTCGATCTAAAAAAATTTTTTTAGTACATCCTCGATTTAAAAAAAATTTTTTTAGTACATCCTCGATCTAAAAAAAATTTTTTTAGTACATCCTCGATCTAAAAAAATTTTTTTAGTACATCCTCGATCTAAAAAAAATTTTTTTAGTACATCCTCGATCTAAAAAAATTTTTTTAGTACATCCTCGATCTAAAAAAATTTTTTTAGTACATCCTCGATCTAAAAAAAATTTTTTTAGTACATCCTCGATCTAAAAAAATTTTTTTAGTACATCCTCGATTTAAAAAAAATTTTTTTAGTACATCCTCGATCTAAAAAAATTTTTTTAGTACATCCTCGATCTAAAAAAAAATTTTTTAGTACATCCTCGATCTAAAAAAATTTTTTTAGTACATCCTCGATCTAAAAAAATTTTTTAGTACATCCTCGATCTAAAAAAAAATTTTTTTAGTACATCCTCGATTTAAAAAAAATTTTTCTAGTACATCCTCGATCTAAAAAAATTTTTTTAGTACATCCTCGATCTAAAAAAAATTTTTTAGTACATCCTCGATCAAAAAAAAATTTTTTTAGTACATCCTCGATCTAAAAAAATTTTTTTAGTACATCCTCGATCTAAAAAAATTTTTTAGTACATCCTCGATCTAAAAAAATTTTTTTAGTACATCCTCGATTTAAAAAAAATTTTTTTAGTACATTCTCGATCTAAAAAATTTTTTTTAGTACATCCTCGATTTAAAAAAAATTTTTTTAGTACATCCTCGATCTAAAAAAAATTTTTTTAGTACATCCTCGATCTAAAAAAATTTTTTTAGTACATCCTCGATCTAAAAAAATTTTTTTAGTACATCCTCGATTTAAAAAAAAATTTTTTAGTACATCCTCGATCTAAAAAATTTTTTTTAGTACATCCTCGATCTAAAAAAAATTTTTTTAGTACATCCTCGATCTAAAAAAATTTTTTTAGTACATCCTCGATCTAAAAAAATTTTTTTAGTACATCCTCGATCTAAAAAAATTTTTTTAGTACATCCTCGATCTGAAAAAATTTTTTAGTACATCCTCGATCTAAAAAAAATTTTTTTAGTACATCTTCGATTTAAAAAAAATTTTTTCTAGTACATCCTCGATCTAAAAAAATTTTTTTAGTACATCCTCGATCTAAAAAATTTTTTTAGTACATCCTCGATCAAAAAAAAATTTTTTTAGTACATCCTCGATCAAAAAAAAATTTTTTTAGTACATCCTCGATCTAAAAAAATTTTTTTAGTACATCCTCGATTTAAAAAAAATTTTTTAGTACATCCTCGATCTAAAAAAATTGTTTTAGTACATCCTTGATATGAAAAAAATTTTTTTAGTACATCCTTGATCTAAAAAAATTTTTTTAGTACATCCTCGATTTAAAAAAAAATTTTTTAGTACATCCTCGATTTAAAAAAAATTTTTTTAGTACATCCTCGATCTAAAAAAATTTTTTTAGTACATCCTCGATCTAAAAAAATTTTTTTAGTACATCCTCGATCTAAAAAAAATTTTTTAGTACATCCTCGATTTAAAAAAAATTTTTTTAGTACATCCTCGATCTAAAAAATTTTTTTTAGTACATCCTCGATTTAAAAAAATTTTTTTAGTACATCCTCGATCTAAAAAAAATTTTTTTAGTACATCCTCGATCTAAAAAAATTTTTTTAGTACATCCTCGATCTAAAAAAATTTTTTAGTACATCCTCGATCTAAAAAAAAATTTTTTAGTACATCATCGATTTTAAAAAAATTTTTCTAGTACATCCTCGATTAAAAAAATTTTTTTAGTACATCCTCGATCTAAAAAAAATTTTGTAGTACATCCTCGATCAAAAAAAAATTTTTTTAGTACATCCTCGATCTAAAAAAATTTTTTTAGTACATCCTCGATCTAAAAAAAATTTTTTTAGTACATCCTCGATCTAAAAAAATTTTTTTAGTACATCCTCGATCTAAAAAAAATTTTTTTAGTACATCCTCGATCTAAAAAAATTTTTTTAGTACATCCTCGATCTAAAAAAATTTTTTTAGTACATCCTCGATTTAAAAAAAATTTTTTTAGTACATCCTCGATCTAAAAAATTTTTTTTAGTACATCCTCGATTTAAAAAAAATTTTTTTAGTACATCCTCGATCTAAAAAAATTTTTTTAGTACATACTCGATCTAAAAAAAATTTTTTTAGTACATCCTCGATCTAAAAAAAATTTTTTTAGTACATCCTCGATCAAAAAAAATTTTTTTAGTACATCCTCGATCTAAAAAAATTTTTTAGTACATCCTCGATCTAAAAAAAATTTTTTAGTACATCTTCGATTTGAAAAAAATTTTTCTAGTACATCCTCGATCTAAAAAAATTTTTTTAGTACATCCTCGATCTAAAAAAAATTTTTTAGTACATCCTCGATCAAAAAAAAATTTTTTTAGTACATCCTCGATCTAAAAAATTCTTTTTAGTACATCCTAGATTTAAAAAAAATTTTTTTAGTACATCCTCGATCTAAAAAAATTTTTTTAGTACATCCTCGATTAAAAAAAAATTTTTTTAGTACATCCTCGATCTAAAAAAATTTTTTTAGTACATCCTCGATCAAAAAAAAATTTTTTTAGTACATCCTCGATCTAAGAAAATTTTTTTAGTACATCCTCGATCTAAAAAAAATTTTTTTAGTACATCCTCGATCTAAAAAAATTTTTTTAGTACATCCTCGATCAAAAAAAAATTTTTTTAGTACATCCTCGATCTAAGAAAATTTTTTTAGTACATCCTCGATTTAAAAAAAATTTTTCTAGTACATCCTCGATCTAAAAAAATTATTTTAGTACATCCTCGATCTAACAAAATTTTTTTAGTACATCCTCGATCAAAAAAAAAAATTTTTAGTACATCCTCGATCTAAAAAAATTTTTTTAGTACATCCTCGATTTAAAAAGAATTTTTTAGTACATCCTCGATCTAAAAAAAATTTTTTTAGTACATCCTCGATCTAAAAAATTTTTTTAGTACATCCTCGATTTAAAAAAAATTTTTTTAGTACATCCTCGATCTAAAAAAATTTTTTTAGTACATCCTCGATTTAAAAAAAATTTTTTAAGTACATCCTCGATCTAAAAAAATTTTTTTAGTACATCCTCGATTTAAAAAAAATTTTTTTAGTACATCCTCGATCTAAAAAAATTTTTTTAGTACATCCTCGACCTAAAAAAAATTTTTTTAGTACATCCTCGATCTAAAAAAATTTTTTTAGTACATCCTCGATTTAAAAAAAATTTTTTTAGTACATCCTCGATCTAAAAAAATTTTTTTAGTACATCCTCGATCTAAAAAAAATTTTTTTAGTACATCCTTGATATGAAAAAATTTTTTAGTACATCCTCGATCTAAAAAAAATTTTTTTAGTACATCCTCGATCTAAAAAAATTTTTTTAGTACATCCTCGATTTAAAAAAAATTTTTTTAGTACATCCTCGATCTAAAAAAATTTTTTTAGTACATCCTCGATCTAAAAAAAATTTTTTTAGTACATCCTCGATCTAAAAAAAATTTTTTTAGTACATCCTCGATTTAAAAAAATTTTTTTAGTACATCCTCGATTTAAAAAAAATTTTTTAGTACAACCTCGATCTAAAAAAATTTTTTTAGTACATCCTCGATCTAAAAAAATTTTTTTAGTACATCCTCGATTTAAAAAAATTTTTTTAGTACATCCTCGATCTAAAAAAAAATTTTTTAGTACATCCTCGATGTAAAAAAATTTTTTAGTACATCCTCGATTTAAAAAAATTTTTTTAGTACATCCTCGATCTAATAAAAAATTTTTTAGTACATCCTCGATCTAAAAAAAATTTTTTTAGTACATCCTTGATATGAAAAAATTTTTTTTAGTACATCCTCGATTTAAAAAAAATTTTTTAGTACATCCTCGATCTAAAAAAAATTTTTTTAGCACATCCTCGATCTAAAAAAATTTTTTTAGTACATCCTCGATCTAAAAAAAATTTTTTTTAGTACATCCTCGATCTAAAAAATTTTTTTAGTACATCCTCGATTTAAAAAAAATTTTTTTAGTACATCCTCGATCTAAAAAAATTTTTTTAGTACATCCTCGATCTAAAAAAAATTTTTTTAGTACATCCTCGATCTAAAAAAAATTTTTTTAGTACATCCTCGATTTAAAAAAATTTTTTTAGTACATCCTCGATTTAAAAAAAATTTTTTAGTACAACCTCGATCTAAAAAAATTTTTTTAGTACATCCTCGATCTAAAAAAATTTTTTTAGTACATCCTCGATTTAAAAAAATTTTTTTAGTACATCCTCGATCTAAAAAAAAATTTTTTAGTACATCCTCGATGTAAAAAAATTTTTTAGTACATCCTCGATTTAAAAAAATTTTTTTAGTACATCCTCGATCTAATAAAAAATTTTTTAGTACATCCTCGATCTAAAAAAAATTTTTTTAGTACATCCTTGATATGAAAAAATTTTTTTTAGTACATCCTCGATTTAAAAAAAATTTTTTAGTACATCCTCGATCTAAAAAAAATTTTTTTAGCACATCCTCGATCTAAAAAAATTTTTTTAGTACATCCTCGATCTAAAAAAAATTTTTTTAGTACATCCTCGATCTAAAAAAATTTTTTTAGTACATCCTCGATTTAAAAAAAATTTTTTTAGTACATCCTCGATCTAAAAAAATTTTTTTAGTACATCCTCGATCTAAAAAAAATTTTTTTAGTACATCCTCGATCTAAAAAAATTTTTTTAGTACATCCTCGATCTAAAAAAAATTTTTTTAGTACATCCTCGATCTAAAAAAAATTTTTTTAGTACATCCTTGATATGAAAAAAATTTTTTTAGTACATCCTCGATCTAAAAAAATTTTTTTAGTACATCCTCGATCAAAAAAAATTTTTTTTAGTACATCCTCGATCTAAAAAAAATTTTTTTAGTACATCCTTGATATGAAAAAATTTTTTTTAGTACATCCTCAATCTAAAAAAATTTTTTTAGTACATCCTCGATCTAAAAAAATTTTTTTAGTACATCCTCGATCTAAAAAAAATTTTTTTAGTACATCCTCGATCAAAAAAATTTTTTTTAGTACATCCTCGATCTAAAAAAATTTTTTTAGTACATCCTTGATATGAAAAAAATTTTTTTAGTACATCCTCGATCTAAAAAAATTTTTTTAGTACATCCTCGATCAAAAAAAATTTTTTTACTACATCCTCGATCTAAAAAAAATTTTTTTAGTACATCCTTGATATGAAAAAAATTTTTTTTAGTACATCCTCGATCTAAAAAAAATTTTTTTAGTACATCCTCGATCTAAAAAAAATTTTTTTAATACATCCTTGATATGAAAAAAAATTTTTTAGTACATCCTCGATCTAAAAAAATTTTTTTAGTACATCCTCGATCAAAAAAAATTTTTTAGTACATCCTCGATCTAAAAAAAAATTTTTTAGTACATCCTTGATATGAAAAAATTTTTTTTAGTACATCCTCGATCTAAAAAAATTTTTTAGTACATCCTCGATCTAAAAAAAATTTTGTTAGTACATCCTAGATCAAAAAAAATTTTTTTAGTACATCCTCGATCTAAAAAAAATTTTTTTAGTACATCCTTGATATGAAAACATTTTTTTTAGTACATCTTCGATCTAAAAAAATTTTTTTAGTACATCCTCGATCAAAAAAAATTTTTTTAGTACATCCTCGATCTAAAAAAAAATTTTTTAGTACATCCTTGATATGAAAAAAATTTTTTTAGTACATCCTCGATCTAAAAAAATTTTTTTAGTACATCCTCGATCAAAAAAAATTTTTTTAGTACATCCTCGATCTAAAAAAATTTTTTTTAGTACATCATTGATATGAAAAAAAATTTTTTAGTACATCTTCGATCAAAAAAAATTTTTTTAGTACATCCTCGATCAAAAAAAATTTTTTTAGTACATCCTCGATCTAAAAAAATTTTTTTAGTACATCTTTGATATGAAAAAAAATTTTTTAGTACATCCTCAATCAAAAAAATTTTTTTAGTACATCCTCGATCTAAAAAAAAATTTTTTAGTACATCCTTGATATGAAAAAATTTTTTTTAGTACTTCCTCGATCTAAAAAAATTTTTTTTAGTACATCCTCGATCAAAAAAAAAATTTTTTAGTACATCCTTGATCTAAAAACAATTTTTTTAGTACATCCTTGATATGAAAAAATTTTTTTTAGTACATCCTCGATCTAAAAAAAATTTTTTTAGTACATCCTCGATCAAAAAAAATTTTTTTAGTACATCCTCGATCTAAAAAAAATTTTTTTAGTACATCCTTGATCAAAAAAATTTTTTTAGTACATCCTCGATCAAAAAAAAATTTTTTAGTACATCCTCGATCTGAAAAAAAAAATTTTAGTACATCCTTGATATGAAAAAAATTTTTTTTAGTACATCCTCGATCTAAAAAATTTTTTTAGTACATCCTCGATCAAAAAAAATTTTTTTAGTACATCCTCGATCTAAAAAAATTTTTTTAGTACATCCTTGATATGAAAAAAATTTTTTTAGTACATCCTCGATCTAAAAAATTTTTTTAGTACATCCTCGATCAAAAAAAATTTTTTTAGTACATCCTCGATCTAAAAAAAATTTTTTTAGTACATCCTTGATATGAAAAAAATTTTTTTAGTACATCCTCGATCTAAAAAAAAATTTTTTAGTACATCCTCGATCAAAAAAAATTTTTTTAGTACATCCTCGATCTAAAAAAAAAATTTTTTAGTACGTCCTTGATATGAAAAAATTTTTTTTAGTACATCCTCGATCAAAAAAAATTTTTTTAGTACATCCTCGATCAAAAAAAATTTTTTTAGTACATCCTCGATCTAAAAAAATTTTTTTAGTACATCCTCGATCAAAAAATTTTTTTAGTACATCCTCGATCAAAAAAATTTTTTTAGTACATCCTCGATCTAAAAAAAATTTTTTTAGTACATCCTTGATATGAAAAAAATATTTTTAGTACATCCTCGATCAAAAAAAATTTTTTTAGTACATCCTCGATCTAAAAAAAAATTTTTTTAGTACATCCTTGATATGAAAAAAATTCTTTTAGTACATCCTCGATCTAAAAAAATTTTTTTAGCACATCCTCGATCTAAAAAAAATTTTTTTAGTACATCCTAGATCAAAAAAATTTTTTTTAGTACATCCTCGATCTAAAAAAAATTTTTTTAGTACATCCTTGATATGAAAAAAATTTTTTTAGTACATCCTCGATCAAAAAAAATTTTTTTAGTACATCCTTGATCTAAAAAAAATTTTTTTAGTACATCCTTGATATGAAAAAATTTTTTTTAGTACATCCTCGATCAAAAAAATTTTTTTAGTACATCCTTGATCTAAAAAAAATTTTTTTAGTACATCCTTGATATGAAAAAAATTTTTTTAGTACATCCTCGATAAAAAAAATTTTTTTAGTACATCCTCGATCTAAAAAAATTTTTAGTACATCCTCGATCTAAAAAAAATTTTTTAGTACATCCTTGATATGAAAAAATTTTTTTTAGTACATCCTCGATCTAAAAAAATTTTTTTAGTACATCCTCGATCTAAAAAAAATTTTTTTAGTACATCCTAGATCAAAAAAAATTTTTTTAGTACATCCTCGATCTAAAAAAAATTTTTTTAGTACATCCTTGATATGAAAAAAATTTTTTTAGTACATCCTCGATCAAAAAAAATTTTTTTAGTACATCCTCGATCAAAAAAAAATTTTTAGTACATCCTCGATCAAAAAAAAAATTTTTTAGTGCATCCTTGATATGAAAAAATTTTTTTTAGTACATCCTCGATCTAAAAAAAATTTTTTTAGTACATCTTCGATCAAAAAAAATTTTTTTAAGTACATCCTCGATCTAAAAAAAATTTTTTTAGTACATCCTCGATCAAAAAAAATTTTTTTAGTACATCCTCGATCTAAAAAAAATTTTTTTAGTACATCCTTGATATGTAAAAATTTTTTTTAGTACATCCTCGATCTAAAAATTTTTTTTAGTACATCCTCGATCTAAAAAAATTTTTTTAGTACATCCTCGATCTAAAAAAAATTTTTTTAGTACATCCTCGATCAAAAAAAATGTTTTTAGTACATCCTCGATCTAAAAAAATTTTTTTTAGTACATCCTCGATCTAAAAAAATTTTTTAAGTACATCCTCGATCTAAAAAAAATTTTTTTAGTACATCCTCGATCAAAAAAAATTTTTTTAGTACATCCTCGATCTAAAAAAAATTTTTTTAGTACATCCTTGATATGTAAAAATTTTTTTTAGTACATCCTCGATCTAAAAATTTTTTTTAGTACATCCTCGATCTAAAAAAATTTTTTTAGTACATCCTCGATCTAAAAAAAATTTTTTTAGTACATCCTCGATCAAAAAAAATTTTTTAAGTACATCCTCGATCTACAAAAAATTTTTTTAGTACATCCTCGATCTAAAAAAATTTTTTTAGTACATCCTCGATCTAAAAAAAATTTTTTTAGTACATCCTCGATCTAAAAAAATTTTTTTAGTACATCTTCGATCTAAAAAAATTTTTTTAGTACATCCTCGATCTAAAAAAAATTTTTTTAGTACATCCTCGATCAAAAAAAAATTTTTTAGTACATCCACGATCTAAAAAAAATTTTTTTAGTACATCCTTGATATGAAAAAATTTTTTTTAGTACATCCTCGATCTAAAAAAATTTTTTAAGTACATCCTCGATCTAAAAAAAATTTTTTTAGTACATCCTCGATCAAAAAAAATTTTTTTAGTACATCCTCGATCTAAAAAAAATTTTTTTAGTACATCCTTGATATGTAAAAATTTTTTTTAGTACATCCTCGATCTAAAAATTTTTTTTAGTACATCCTCGATCTAAAAAAATTTTTTTAGTACATCCTCGATCTAAAAAAAATTTTTTTAGTACATCCTCGATCAAAAAAAATGTTTTTAGTACATCCACGATCTAAAAAAAATTTTTTTAGTACATCCTTGATATGAAAAAAATTTTTTTAGTACATCCTCGATCTAAAAAAAATTTTTTTAGTACATCCTCGATCTAAAAAAAATTTTTTAGTACATCCTCGATCTAAAAAAATTTTTTTAGTACATCTTCGATCTAAAAAAAATTTTTTTAGTACATCCTCGATCTAAAAAAAATTTTTTTAGTACATCCTCGATCTAAAAAAAATTTTTTTAGTACATCCTCGATCTAAAAAAAAATTTTTAAGTACATCCTCGATCTAAAACAAATTTTTTTAGTACATCCTCGATCTAAAAAAATTTTTTTAGTACATCCTCGATCAAAAAAAATTTTTTTAGTACATCCTCGATCTAAAAAAAATTTTTTTAGTACATCCTCGATCTAAAAAAAAATTTTTTAGTACATCCTTGATATGAAAAAATTTTTTTTTAGTACATCCTCGATCTAAAAAAATTTTTTTAGTACATCCTCGATCTAAAAAAATTTTTTTAGTACATCCTCGATCTAAAAAAAATTTTTTTAGTACATCCTCGATCAAAAAAAATTTTTTAAGTACATCCTCGATCTACAAAAAATTTTTTTAGTACATCCTCGATCTAAAAAAAATTTTTTTAGTACATCCTCGATCTAAAAAAATTTTTTTAATACATCCTCGATCTAAAAAAATTTTTTTAGTACATCCTCGATCTAAAAAAAATTTTTTTTGTACATCCTTGATATGAAAAAATTTTTTTAGTACATCCTCGATCTAAAAAAAATTTTTTTAGTACATCCTTGATATGAAAAAAATTTTTTCAGTACATCCTCGATCTAAAAAAATTTTTTTAGTACATCCTTGATATGAAAAAATTTTTTAGTACATCCTCGATCTAAAAAAAATTTTTTTTGTACATCCTTGATATGAAAAAATTTTTTTAGTACATCCTCGATCTAAAAAAAATTTTTTTAGTACATCCTCGATCTAAAAAAATTTTTTTAGTACATCCTCAATCAAAAAAAATTTTTTTAGTACATCCTCGATCTAAAAAAAATTTTTTAAGTACATCCTTAATATGAAAAAAAATTTTTTAGTACATCCTCGATCAAAAAAAATTTTTTTAGTACATCCTCGATTTAAAAAAAAATTTTCTAGTACATCCTCGATCTAAAAAAATTTTTTTAGTACATCTTCGATCAAAAAAAATTTTTTTAGTACATCCTTGATCTAAAAAAAATTTTTTTAGTACATCCTCGATCAAAAAAAATTTTTTAGTACACCCTCGATCTAAAAAAAATTGTTTTAGTACATCCTTGATATGAAAAAATTTTTTTTAGTACATCCTCGATTTAAAAAAATTTTGTTAGTACATCCTCGATCTAAAAACATTTTTTTAGCACATCCTCGATCTAAAAAAAATTTTTTTAGTACATCCTCGATCTAAAAAAAATTGTTTTAGTACATCCTTGATCTAAAAAAAATTTTTCTAGTACATCCTCGATCTAAAAAAATTTTTTTAGTACATCCTCGATCTTAAAAAATTTTTTTAGTACATCCTCGATCAAAAAAAATTTTTTTAGTACATCCTTGATCTAAAAAAAAATTTTTTAGTACATCCTCGATCTAAAAAAATTTTTTTAGTACATCCTTGATCTAAAAAAATTTTTTTTAGTACACCCTCGATCTAAAAAAATTTTTTTAGTACATTTTCGATCTAAAAAAATTTTTTTAGTACATCCTCGATCAAAAAAAAATTTTTTTAGTACATCCTCGATCAAAAAAAATTTTTTTAGTACATCCTCGATTTAAAAAAAAATTTTCTAGTACATCCTCGATCTAAAAAAATTTTTTTAGTACATCCTCGATCTAAAAAAAAATTTTTTAGTACATCCTCGATCTAAAAAAATTTTTTTAGTACATCCTCGATTTAAAAAAAATTTTTTTAGTACATCCTCGATTTAAAAAAATTTTTTTAGTACATCCTCGATCTAAAAAAAATTTTTTTAGTACATCCTCGATTTAAAAAAATTTTTTTAGTACATCCTCGACCTAAAAAAATTTTTTTAGTACATCCTCGATCTAAAAAAATTTTTTTAGTACATCCTTGATATGAAAAAATTTTTTTTAGTACATCCTCGATCTAAAAAAAATTTTTTAGTACATCCTCGATTTAAAAAAAAATTTTTTAGTACATCCTCGATCTAAAAAATTTTTTTTAGTACATCCTCGACCTAAAAAAAATTTTTTTAGTACATCCTCGATCTAAAAAAATTTTTTTAGTACATCCTCGATTTAAAAAAAATTTTTTTAGTACATCCTCGATCTAAAAAAATTTTTTTAGTACATCCTCGATTTAAAAAAAATTTTTTTAGTACATCCTCGATTTAAAAAAATTTTTTTAGTACATTCTCGATCTAAAAAAATTTTTTTAGTACATCCTCGATTTAAAAAAAATTTTTTTAGTGCATCCTCGATTTAAAAAAATTTTTTTAGTACATCCTCGATTTAAAAAAAATTTTTTAGTACATCCTCGATCTAAAAAAAATTTTTTTAGTACATCCTCGATCTAAAAAAATTTTTTTAGTACATCCTCGATTTAAAAAAAATTTTTTTAGTACATCCTCGATCTAAAAAAATTTTTTTAGTACATCCTCGATTTAAAAAAAATTTTTTTAGTACATCCTCGATTTAAAAAAATTTTTTTAGTACATCCTCGATCTAAAAAAATTTTTTTAGTACATCCTCGATTTAAAACAAATTTTTTTAGTACATCCTCGATCTAAAAAAATTTTTTTAGTACATCCTCGACCTAAAAAAAATTTTTTTAGTACATCCTCGATCTAAAAAAATTGTTTTAGTACATCCTCGACCTAAAAAAAATTTTTTTAGTACATCCTCGATTTAAAAAAATTTTTTTAGTACATCCTCGATCTAAAAAAAATTTTTTTAGTACATCCTCGATCTAAAAAAATTTTTTTAGTACATCCTCGACCTAAAAAAAATTTTTCTAGTACATCCTCGATCTAAAAAAATTTTTTTAGTACATCCTCGATTTAAAAAAAATTTTTTTAGTACATCCTCGATTTAGAAAAAATTTTTTTAGTACATCCTCGATCTAAAAAAATTTTTTTAGTACATCCTCGAACTAAAAAAAATTTTTTTAGTACATCCTCGATCTAAAAAAATTTTTTTAGTACATCCTCGACCTAAAAAAAATTTTTTTAGTACATCCTCGATCTAAAAAAATTTTTTTAGTACATCCTCGACCTAAAAAAATTTTTTTAGTACATCCTCGATCTAAAAAAATTTTTTTAGTACATCCTCGATTTAAAAAAAATTTTTTAGTACATCCTCGATCTAAAAAAACTTTTTTAGTACATCCTCGACCTAAAAAAAATTTTTTTAGTACATCCTCGACCTAAAAAAATTTTTTTAGTACATCCTCGATCTAAAAAAAATTTTTTTAGTACATCCTCGATCTAAAAAAATTTTTTTAGTACATCCTCGATTTAAAAAAAATTTTTTTAGTACATCCTCGATTTAAAAAAATTTTTTTAGTACATCCTCGATCTAAAAAAAATTTTTTTAGTACATCCTCGATCTAAAAAAATTTTTTTAGTACATCCTCGATCTAAAAAAATTTTTTTAGTACATCCTTGATATGAAAAAATTTTTTTTAGTACATCCTCGATCTAAAAAAATTTTTTTAGTACATCCTCGATCTAAAAAAAATTTTTTTAGCACATCCTCGATCTAAAAAAAAATTTTTTAGTACATCCTTGATATGAAAAAAATTTTTTTAGTACAGCCTCGATCAAAAAAAATTTTTTTAGTACATCCTCGATCTAAAAAAAATTTTTTTAGTACATCCTTGATATGAAAAAAATTTTTTTAGTACATCCTCGATCAAAAAAAATTTTTTAGTACATCCTCGATCTAAAAAAAATTTTTTAGTACATCCTTGATATGAAAAAAATTTTTTTAGTACATCCTCGATCAAAAAAAATTTTTTTAGTACATCCTCGATCAAAAAAAATTTTTTTAGTACATCCTCGATCTAAAAAAATTTTTTTTAGTACATCCTCGATCTAAAAAATTTTTTTAGTACATCCTCGATCTAAAAAAAATTTTTTTTAGTACATCCTCGATCTAAAAAAATTTTTTAAGTACATCCACGACCAAAAAAATTTTTTTAGTACATCCTCGATCTAAAAAAAATTTTTTTAGTACATCCTCGATCTAAAAAAATTTTTTTAGTACATCCTCGATCAAAAAAAATTTTTTTAGTACATCCTCGATCTAAAAAATTTTTTTTAGTACATCCTCGATCTAAAAAAAATTTTTTTAGTACATCCTTGATATGAAAAAAATTTTTTTAGTACATCCTCGATCAAAAAAAATTTTTTAGTACATCCTCGATCTAAAAAAATTTTTTTTAGTACATCCTCGATCTAAAAAATTTTTTTAGTACATCCTCGATCTAAAAAAAATTTTTTTTAGTACATCCTCGATCTAAAAAAATTTTTTAAGTACATCCACGACCAAAAAAATTTTTTTAGTACATCCTCGATCTAAAAAAAATTTTTTTAGTACATCCTCGATCTAAAAAAATTTTTTTAGTACATCCTCGATCAAAAAAAATTTTTTAGTACATCCTCGATCTAAAAAAAATTTTTTTAGTACATCCTCGATCAAAAAAAATTTTTTTAGTACATCCTCGATCTAAAAAAATTTTTTTAGTACATCCTCGATCTAAAAAAAATGTTTTTAGTATATCCTCGATCAAAAAAAATATTTTTAGTACATCCTCGATCAAAAAAAATTTTTTTAGTACATCCTCGATCTAAAAAAAATTTTTTTAGTACATCCTCGATCTACACAAATTTTTTTAGTACATCCTCGATCTAAAAAAATTTTTTTAGTACATCCTCGATCTAAAAAA
Organism: Anopheles nili; assembly: GCF_943737925.1. NCBI lineage: Eukaryota > Metazoa > Arthropoda > Insecta > Diptera > Culicidae > Anopheles > Anopheles nili. Next base: position 161,461 of record NW_026525542.1, read on the forward strand.
AATTTTTTTAGTACATCCTCGATCAAAAAAAATTTTGTTTAGTACATCCTCGATCTAAAAAAAATTTTTTTAGTACATCCTTGATATGAAAAAAATTTTTTTAGTACATCCTCGATCTAAAAAAAATTTTTTAGTACGTCCTTGATATGAAAAAAATTTTTTAGTACATCCTCGATCAAAAAAAAATTTTTTAGTACATCCTCGATCAAAAAAAATTTTTTTAGTACATCCTTGATATGAAAAAAATTTTTTTAGTACATCCTCGATCTAAAAAAATTTTTTTAGTACATCCTCGATCTAAAATAAATTTTTTTAGTACATCCTTGATATTAAAAAAATTTTTTTATTACATCCTCGATCTAAAAAAATTTTTTAGTACATCCTCGATCTAAAAAAATTTTTTTAGTACATCCTCGATCTAAAAAATTTTTTTAGTATATCCTCGATCTAAAAAAAAATTTTTTAGTACATCCTTGATATGAAAAAAATTTTTTTAGTACATCCTCGATCAAAAAAAATTTTTTTAGTACATCCTCGATCTAAAAAAAAATTTTTTAGTACATCCTTGATATGAAAAAATTTTTTTAGTACATCCTCGATCAAAAAAAATTTTTTTAGTACATCCTCGATTTAAAAAATATTTTTTAGTACATCCTTGATATGAAAAAATTTTTTTAGTACATCCTCGATCTAAAAAAAATATTTTTAGTACATCCTCGATCTAAAAAATTTTTTTTAGTACATCCTCGATCTAAAAAAAATTTTTTAGTACATCCTTGATATGAAAAAAATTTTTTAGTACATCCTCGATCTGAAAAAATTTTTTTAGTACATCCTCGATCTAAAAAAAACTTTTTAGTACATCCTCGATCTAAAAAAATTTTTTTAGTACATCCTCGATCAAAAAAAATTTTTTTAGTACATCCTCGATCTAAAATAAATTTTTTTAGTACATCCTTGATATGAAAAAAATTTTTTTAGTACATCCTAGATCTAAAAAAATTTTTTAGTACATCCTCGATCTAAAAAAAACTTTTTTAGTACATCCTCGGTTTAAAAAAAATTTTTCTAGTACATCCTCGATCTAAAAAAATTTTTTTAATACATCCTCGATCTAAAAAAATTTTTTAGTACATCCTCGATCTAAAAAAAATTTTTTAGTACATCCTCGATCTAAAAAAAATTTTTTTAGTACATCCTTGATATTAAAAAATTTTTTTAGTACATCCTCGATCAAAAAAAATTTTTTTAGTACATCCTTGATATGAAAAAATTTTTTTAGTACATCCTCGATCTGAAAAAATTTTTTTAGTACATCTTCGATCTAAAAAAAATTTTTTTAGTACATCCTCGATTTAAAAAAATTTTTTTAGTACATCCTCGATCTAAAAAAAATTTTTTTAGTACATCCTCGATCTAAAAAAATTTTTTTAGTACATCCTCGATCAAAAAAAATTTTTTTAATACATCCTCGATCTAAAAAAAATTTTTTTAGTACATCCTTGATATGAAAAAAATTTTATTAGTACATCCTCGATCTAAAAAAATTTTTTAGTACATCCTCGATCTAAAAAAAAATTTTTTTTAGTACATCCTCGATCAAAAAAAATTTTTTTAGTACATCCTTGATCTAAAAAAAATTTTTTTAGTACATCCTTGATATGAAAAAATTTTTTTAGTACATCCTCGATCTAAAAAAATTTTTTTAGTACATCCTCGATCTAAAAAAGTTTTTTTAGCACATCCTCGACATGAAAAAAATTTTTTTAGTACATCCTCGATCTACACAAATTTTTTTAGTACATCCTCGATCTAAAAAAATTTTTTTAGTACATCCTCGATCTAAAAAAAATTTTTTTAGTACATCCTCAATCTAAAACAATTTTTTTAGTACATCCTCGATCTAAAAAAAATTTTTTTAGTACATCCTTGATATGAAAAAAATTTTTTTAGTACATCCTCGATCTAAAAAAATTTTTTTAGTACATCCTCGACCTAAAAAAAATTTTTTTAGTACATCCTCGATCTAAAAAAATTTTTTTAGTACATCCTCGACCTAAAAAAAATTTTTTTAGTACATCCTCGATCTAAAAAAATTTTTTTAGTACATCCTCGATCTAAAAAAAATTTTTTTAGTACATCCTTGATATGAAAAAATTTTTTTTAGTACATCCTCGATCTAAAAAAAATTTTTTTAGTACATCCTCGATCTAAAAAAAATTTTTTTAGTACATCCTTGATATGAAAAAAATTTTATTAGTACATCCTCGATCTAAAAAAATTTTTTAGTACATCCTCGATCTAAAAAAAAATTTTTTAGTACATCCTCGGTTTAAAAAAAATTTTTCTAGTACATCCTCGATCTAAAAAAATTTTTTTAATACATCCTCGATCTAAAAAAATTTTTTAGTACATCCTCGATCTAAAAAAAATTTTTTAGTACATCCTCGATCTAAAAAAAATTTTTTTAGTACATCCTTGATATTAAAAAATTTTTTTAGTACATCCTCGATCAAAAAAAATTTTTTTAGTACATCCTTGATATGAAAAAATTTTTTTAGTACATCCTCGATCTGAAAAAATTTTTTTAGTACATCTTCGATCTAAAAAAAATTTTTTTAGTACATCCTCGATTTAAAAAAATTTTTTTAGTACATCCTCGATCTAAAAAAAATTTTTTTAGTACATCCTCGATCTAAAAAAATTTTTTTAGTACATCCTCGATCAAAAAAAATTTTTTTAATACATCCTCGATCTAAAAAAAATTTTTTTAGTACATCCTTGATATGAAAAAAATTTTATTAGTACATCCTCGATCTAAAAAAATTTTTTAGTACATCCTCGATCTAAAAAAAAATTTTTTTTAGTACATCCTCGATCAAAAAAAATTTTTTTAGTACATCCTTGATCTAAAAAAAATTTTTTTAGTACATCCTTGATATGAAAAAATTTTTTTAGTACATCCTCGATCTAAAAAAATTTTTTTAGTACATCCTCGATCTAAAAAAGTTTTTTTAGCACATCCTCGACATGAAAAAAATTTTTTTAGTACATCCTCGATCTACACAAATTTTTTTAGTACATCCTCGATCTAAAAAAATTTTTTTAGTACATCCTCGATCTAAAAAAAATTTTTTTAGTACATCCTCAATCTAAAACAATTTTTTTAGTACATCCTCGATCTAAAAAAAATTTTTTTAGTACATCCTCGATCAAAAAAAATTTTGTTTAGTACATCCTCGATCTAAAAAAAATTTTTTTAGTACATCCTTGATATGAAAAAAATTTTTTTAGTACATCCTCGATCTAAAAAAAATTTTTTAGTACGTCCTTGATATGAAAAAAATTTTTTAGTACATCCTCGATCAAAAAAAAATTTTTTAGTACATCCTCGATCAAAAAAAATTTTTTTAGTACATCCTTGATATGAAAAAAATTTTTTTAGTACATCCTCGATCTAAAAAAATTTTTTAGTACATCCTCGATCTAAAATAAATTTTTTTAGTACATCCTTGATATTAAAAAAATTTTTTTATTACATCCTCGATCTAAAAAAATTTTTTAGTACATCCTCGATCTAAAAAAATTTTTTTAGTACATCCTCGATCTAAAAAATTTTTTTAGTATATCCTCGATCTAAAAAAAAATTTTTTAGTACATCCTTGATATGAAAAAAATTTTTTTAGTACATCCTCGATCAAAAAAAATTTTTTTAGTACATCCTCGATCTAAAAAAAAATTTTTTAGTACATCCTTGATATGAAAAAATTTTTTTAGTACATCCTTGATATGAAAAAAATTTTTTTAGTACATCCTCGATCAAAAAAAATTTTTTTAGTACATCCTCGATTTAAAAAATATTTTTTAGTACATCCTTGCTATGAAAAAATTTTTTTAGTACATCCTCGATCTAAAAAAAATATTTTTAGTACATCCTCGATCTAAAAAATTTTTTTTAGTACATCCTCGATCTAAAAAAAATTTTTTAGTACATCCTTGATATGAAAAAAATTTTTTAGTACATCCTCGATCTGAAAAAATTTTTTTAGTACATCCTCGATCTAAAAAAAACTTTTTAGTACATCCTCGATCTAAAAAAATTTTTTTAGTACATCCTCGATCAAAAAAAATTTTTTTAGTACATCCTCGATCTAAAATAAATTTTTTTAGTACATCCTTGATATGAAAAAAATTTTTTTAGTACATCCTCGATCTAAAAAAATTTTTTAGTACATCCTCGATCTAAAAAAAACTTTTTTAGTACATCCTCGGTTTAAAAAAAATTTTTCTAGTACATCCTCGATCTAAAAAAATTTTTTTAATACATCCTCGATCTAAAAAAATTTTTTAGTACATCCTCGATCTAAAAAAAATTTTTTAGTACATCCTCGATCTAAAAAAAATTTTTTTAGTACATCCTTGATATTAAAAAATTTTTTTAGTACATCCTCGATCAAAAAAAATTTTTTTAGTACATCCTTGATATGAAAAAATTTTTTTAGTACATCCTCGATCTGAAAAAATTTTTTTAGTACATCTTCGATCTAAAAAAAATTTTTTTAGTACATCCTCGATTTAAAAAAATTTTTTTAGTACATCCTCGATCTAAAAAAAATTTTTTTAGTACATCCTCGATCTAAAAAAATTTTTTTAGTACATCCTCGATCAAAAAAAATTTTTTTAATACATCCTCGATCTAAAAAAAATTTTTTTAGTACATCCTTGATATGAAAAAAATTTTATTAGTACATCCTCGATCTAAAAAAATTTTTTAGTACATCCTCGATCTAAAAAAAAATTTTTTTTAGTACATCCTCGATCAAAAAAAATTTTTTTAGTACATCCTTGATCTAAAAAAAATTTTTTTAGTACATCCTTGATATGAAAAAATTTTTTTTAGTACATCCTCGATCTAAAAAAATTTTTTTAGTACATCCTCGATCTAAAAAAGTTTTTTTAGCACATCCTCGACATGAAAAAAATTTTTTTAGTACATCCTCGATCTAAACAAATTTTTTAGTACATCCTCGATCTAAAAAAATTTTAAAAGTACATCCTCGATCTATAAAAAATTTTTTTAGTACATCCTCGATCTAAAAAAATTTGTTTAGTACATTCTCGATCTAAAAAAATTTTTTTTAGTACATCCTCGACCTAAAAAAAATTTTTTTAGTACATCCTCGATCAAAAAAAATTTTTTTAGTACATCCTTGATATGAAAAAAATTTTTTTAGTACATCCTCGATCAAAAAAAATTTTTTTAGTACATCCTCGATCTAAAAAAAAATTTTTTAGTACATCCTTGATATGAAAAAATTTTTTTAGTACATCCTTGATATGAAAAAAATTTTTTTAGTACATCCTCGATCAAAAAAAATTTTTTTAGTACATCCTCGATTTAAAAAATATTTTTTAGTACATCCTTGATATGAAAAAATTTTTTTAGTACATCCTCGATCTAAAAAAAATATTTTTAGTACATCCTCGATCTAAAAAATTTTTTTTAGTACATCCTCGATCTAAAAAAAATTTTTTAGTACATCCTTGATATGAAAAAAATTTTTTAGTACATCCTCGATCTGAAAAAATTTTTTTAGTACATCCTCGATCTAAAAAAAACTTTTTAGTACATCCTCGATCTAAAAAAATTTTTTTAGTACATCCTCGATCAAAAAAAATTTTTTTAGTACATCCTCGATCTAAAATAAATTTTTTTAGTACATCCTTGATATGAAAAAAATTTTTTTAGTACATCCTCGATCTAAAAAAATTTTTTAGTACATCCTCGATCTAAAAAAAACTTTTTTAGTACATCCTCGGTTTAAAAAAAATTTTTCTAGTACATCCTCGATCTAAAAAAATTTTTTTAATACATCCTCGATCTAAAAAAATTTTTTAGTACATCCTCGATCTAAAAAAAATTTTTTAGTACATCCTCGATCTAAAAAAAATTTTTTTAGTACATCCTTGATATTAAAAAATTTTTTTAGTACATCCTCGATCAAAAAAAATTTTTTTAGTACATCCTTGATATGAAAAAATTTTTTTAGTACATCCTCGATCTGAAAAAATTTTTTTAGTACATCTTCGATCTAAAAAAAATTTTTTTAGTACATCCTCGATTTAAAAAAATTTTTTTAGTACATCCTCGATCTAAAAAAAATTTTTTTAGTACATCCTCGATCTAAAAAAATTTTTTTTAGTACATCCTCGATCAAAAAAAATTTTTTTAATACATCCTCGATCTAAAAAAAATTTTTTTAGTACATCCTTGATATGAAAAAAATTTTATTAGTACATCCTCGATCTAAAAAAATTTTTTAGTACATCCTCGATCTAAAAAAAAAATTTTTTTTAGTACATCCTCGATCAAAAAAAATTTTTTTAGTACATCCTTGATCTAAAAAAATTTTTTTAGTACATCCTTGATATGAAAAAATTTTTTTTAGTACATCCTCGATCTAAAAAAATTTTTTTAGTACATCCTCGATCTAAAAAAGTTTTTTTAGCACATCCTCGACATGAAAAAAATTTTTTTAGTACATCCTCGATCTAAACAAATTTTTTAGTACATCCTCGATCTAAAAAAATTTTAAAAGTACATCCTCGATCTATAAAAAATTTTTTTAGTACATCCTCGATCTAAAAAAATTTGTTTAGTACATTCTCGATCTAAAAAAATTTTTTTTAGTACATCCTCGACCTAAAAAAAATTTTTTTAGTACATCCTCGATCTAAAAAAATTTTTTTAGTACATCCTCGATCTAAAAAAATTTTTTTAGTACATCCTCGATCTAAAAAAATTTTTTTTAGTACATCCTCGACCTAAAAAAAATTTTTTTAGTACATCCTCGATCAAAAAAAATTTTGTTAGTACATCCTCGATCAAAAAAAATTTTTTTTAGTACATCCTCGATCTAAAAAAAATTTTTTAGTACATCCTTGATATGAAAAAATTTTTTTTAGTACATCCTCGATCTAAAAAAATTTTTTTAGTACATCCTCGATCAAAACAAATTTTTTTAGTACATCCTCGATCTAAAAAAATTTTTTTAGTACATCCTCGATGTAAAAAAAATTTTTTTAGTACATCCTTGATATGAAAAAATTTTTTTTAGTACATCCTCGATCTAAAAAAATTTTTTTAGTACATCCTCGATCTAAAAAAAATTTTTTTAGTACATCCTCGATCAAAAAAAATTTTGTTAGTACATCCTCGATCAAAAAAAATTTTTTTTAGTACATCCTCGATCTAAAAAAAATTTTTTAGTACATCCTTGATATGAAAAAAATTTTTTTTAGTACATCCTCGATCTAAAAAAATTTTTTTAGTACATCCTCGATCAAAACAAATTTTTTTAGTACATCCTTGATCTATTAAAAATTTTTTTAGTACATCCTCGATCCAAAAAAAATTTTTTTAGTACATCCTCGATCAAAAAAAATTTTTTTAGTACATCCTCGATCAAAAAAAATTTTTTTAGTACATCCTTGATCTATTAAAAATTTTATTAGTACATCCTCGATCTAAAAAAATTTTTTTAGTACATCCTCGATCAAAAAAAATTTTTTTAGTACATCCTTGATCTATTAAAAATTTTTTTAGTACATCCTCGATCAAAAAAAATTTTGTTAGTACATCCTCGATCTAAAAAAAATTTTTCAGTACATCCTCGATCTAAAAAATTTTTTTAGTACATCCTCAATCAAAAAAAATTTTTTTAGTACTTCCTCGATCTAAAAAAAATTTTTTTAGTACATCCTCGATCTAAAAAAAATTTTTTTAGTACATCCTTGATCTAAAAAAACTTTTTTAGTACATCCTCGATCTAAAAAAATTTTTTTAGTACATCCTCGATCAAAAAAAATTTTTTTAGTACATCCTCGATCTAAAAAAAATTTTTTTAGTACATCCTCGATCTAAAAAATTTTTTAGTACATCCTCGATCTAAAATAATTTTTTTTAGTACATCCTCGATCTAAAAAATTTTTTTTAGTACATCCTCGATCAAAAACAATTTTTTTAGTACATCCTCGATCTAAAACAAATTTTTTTAGTACATCCTGGATCTAAAAAAAATTTTTTTAGTAGATCCTCGATCTGAAAAAAATTTTTTTAGTACATCCTCGATCAAAAAAAATTTTTTTAGTACATCCTTGATCTAAAAAAAATTTTTTTAGTACATCCTCGATCTAAAAAAATTTTTTAAGTACATCCTCGATCTAAAAAAAATTTTTTTAGTACATCCTCGATCTAAAAAAATTTTTTTAGTACATCCTCGATTTAAAAAAAATTTTTTTAGTACATCCTCGATCTAAAAAAATTTTTTTAGTACATCCACGATCTAAAAAAATTTTTTTAGTACATCTTTGATTTAAAAAAAATTTTTTTAGTACATCCTCGATCTAAAAAAAATTTTTTTAGTACATCCTCGATCTAAAAAAATTTTTTTAGTACATCCTCGATCAAAAAAAATTTTTTTAGTACATCCTCGATCTAAAAAAATTTTTTTAGTACATCCACGATCTAAAAAAATTTTTTTAGTACATCCACGATCTAAAAAAATTTTTTTAGTACATCCACGATCTAAAAAAATTTTTTTAGTACATCCTCGATCTAAAAAAATTTTTTTAGTACATCCTCGATCTAACAAAATTTTTTTAGTACATCTTTGATTTAAAAAAAATTTTTTTAGTACATCCTCGATTTAAAATAAAATTTTCTAGTACATCCTCGATCTAAAAAAATTTTTTTAGTACATCCTCGATCTAAAAAAAATTTTTTTACTACATCCTTGATATGAAAAAAATTTTTTTAGTACATCCTCGATCTAAAAAAATTTTTTAGTACATCCTCGATCTAAAAAAATTTTTTTAGTACATCCACGATCTAAAAAAATTTTTTTAGTACATCCACGATCTAAAAAAATTTTTTTAGTACATCCACGATCTAAAAAAATTTTTTTAGTACATCCTCGATCTAAAAAAATTTTTTTAGTACATCCTCGATCTAACAAAATTTTTTTAGTACATCTTTGATTTAAAAAAAATTTTTTTAGTACATCCTCGATTTAAAATAAAATTTTCTAGTACATCCTCGATCTAAAAAAATTTTTTTAGTACATCCTCGATCTAAAAAAAATTTTTTTACTACATCCTTGATATGAAAAAAATTTTTTTAGTACATCCTCGATCTAAAAAAATTTTTTAGTACATCCTCGATCTAAAAAAAATTTTTTAGTACATCCTCGATCTAAAAAAATTTTTTTAGTACATCCACGATCTAAAAAAATTTTTTTAGTACATCCTCGATCTAAAAAAATTTTTTTAGTACATCCTCGATCTAAAAAAATTTTTTTAGTACATCCTCGATCTAACAAAATTTTTTTAGTACATCTTTGATTTAAAAAAAATTTTTTTAGTACATCCTCGATTTAAAATAAAATTTTCTAGTACATCCTCGATCTAAAAAAATTTTTTTAGTACATCCTCGATCTAAAAAAAATTTTTTTACTACATCCTTGATATGAAAAAAATTTTTTTAGTACATCCTCGATCTAAAAAAATTTTTTAGTACATCCTCGATCTAAAAAAAATTTTTTAGTACATCCTCGATCTAAAAAAATTTTTTTAGTACATCCTCGATCAAAAAAAATTTTTTTAGTACATCCTCGATCTAAAAAAATTTTTTTAGTACATCCACGATCTAAAAAAATTTTTTTAGTACATCCACGATCTAAAAAAATTTTTTTAGTACATCCACGATCTAAAAAAATTTTTTTAGTACATCCTCGATCTAAAAAAATTTTTTTAGTACATCCTCGATCTAACAAAATTTTTTTAGTACATCTTTGATTTAAAAAAAATTTTTTTAGTACATCCTCGATTTAAAATAAAATTTTCTAGTACATCCTCGATCTAAAAAAATTTTTTTAGTACATCCTCGATCTAAAAAAAATTTTTTTACTACATCCTTGATATGAAAAAAATTTTTTTAGTACATCCTCGATCTAAAAAAATTTTTTAGTACATCCTCGATCTAAAAAAATTTTTTTAGTACATCCACGATCTAAAAAAATTTTTTTAGTACATCCACGATCTAAAAAAATTTTTTTAGTACATCCACGATCTAAAAAAATTTTTTTAGTACATCCTCGATCTAAAAAAATTTTTTTAGTACATCCTCGATCTAACAAAATTTTTTTAGTACATCTTTGATTTAAAAAAAATTTTTTTAGTACATCCTCGATTTAAAATAAAATTTTCTAGTACATCCTCGATCTAAAAAAATTTTTTTAGTACATCCTCGATCTAAAAAAAATTTTTTTACTACATCCTTGATATGAAAAAAATTTTTTTAGTACATCCTCGATCAAAAAAAATTTTTTTAGTACATCCTCGATCTAAAAAAATTTTTTTAGTACATCCACGATCTAAAAAAATTTTTTTAGTACATCCACGATCTAAAAAAATTTTTTTAGTACATCCACGATCTAAAAAAATTTTTTTAGTACATCCTCGATCTAAAAAAATTTTTTTAGTACATCCTCGATCTAACAAAATTTTTTTAGTACATCTTTGATTTAAAAAAAATTTTTTTAGTACATCCTCGATTTAAAATAAAATTTTCTAGTACATCCTCGATCTAAAAAAATTTTTTTAGTACATCCTCGATCTAAAAAAAATTTTTTTACTACATCCTTGATATGAAAAAAATTTTTTTAGTACATCCTCGATCTAAAAAAATTTTTTAGTACATCCTCGATCTAAAAAAAATTTTTTAGTACATCCTCGATCTAAAAAAATTTTTTTAGTACATCCACGATCTAAAAAAATTTTTTTAGTACATCCTCGATCTAAAAAAATTTTTTTAGTACATCCTTGATATGAAAAAAATTTTTTTAGTACATCCTCGATCTAAAAAAATATTTTTAGTACATCCTCGATCTAACAAAATTTTTTTAGTACATCTTTGATCTAAAAAAAATTTTTTTAGTACATCCTCGATTTAAAAAAAAATTTTCTAGTACATCCTCGATCTAAAAAAATTTTTTAGTACATCCTTGATATGAAAAAATTTTTTTAGTACATCCTCGATCAAAAAAAATTTTTTTAGTACATCCTCGATCTAAAAAAATTTTTTTAGTACATCCACGATCTAAAAAAATTTTTAGTACATCCTCGATCTAAAAAAATTTTTTTAGTACATCCTCGATCTAAAAAAAATTTTTTTAGTACATCCTCGATCAAAAAAATTTTTTTAGTACATCCTCGATCTAAAAAAAATTTTTTTAGTACATCCTCGATCAAAAAAAATTTTTTTAGTACATCCTTGATATGAAAAAAATTTTTTTTAGTACATCCTCGATCAAAAAAAATTTTTTTAGTACATCCTTGATATGAAAAAAATTTTTTTAGTACATCATCGATCTCAAAAAAATTTTTGTGTGTCCCGTGTACGTGTGCCCGTCCGAGTATGTTGGCCATGGCACGCGAAGCCCTCTAAATCGATCGTGTTGCAGCAGCCGAGATAAGCCTGCTAAGAGATCGCGTTCCTCCAGGAGCGCGCGCGCGCGAGAGAGAGAGAGAGAGAGAGAGCAACAACAATCAAAAAACCCAGAAGGCACACACCACTGTCGCTCGAGGTGGTCGAGGGACAAAATCCTGCCAGGAACACGGCGACGACGACGACGACGAACCGGGTTGTGGCACGGTTTCGATGGTGGCACAATTTGACGCGACGGAACGAGCGCACAAGCGGAGAAACCGGCACCCGTTCCTTAATGCGCCCGTAATCAACCACCGGAAACCACCGGGACGTGTACGCTGTAGTGGTGTAGTAGCAAAAACTGATTGTGTCACTGGCCACGCTGGCTTCGGCTTCGGCGCCTTCACAAAACGAGTAACGTTTTAGCAAAAAAGGGCCCCTTTTTTTTTTTCACTGAAGGACAAACGGTGGGCGAAACAAAGAAGAAAAAAAAAAGCCGCCAGCACCCAAGCGAGTAGAACCCGTCAGCATCAAAGGACAACAGCGAGCTGCAGTAGCCAGTGTTGCCCGCCGGGCCCGGCAAACCCAGCGGGTGCTTAGTGCGCGAGATGGCCCCTGTTCGGGCAGAAGGACTCGGGCAAGAAGGTGCGCAACGTGACGTGAAGGATGGCTGCGACAAGCTGCCAAGGAAACCGCCCAACAGTACGCGGTCAAGATCATTGACAAAAAAGGGGCGCACAAGGGCAAGGAGGACTCGCTCTCCGGGAGAACGAGATCCGGGTGTTGAAGCGATGGTAAGCGCGATGTGCACACGACCGGATCCGCCACTGGGAGGGACAACCCCGGTTTGCGCATCCCAACATCGTCCAGCTGCTGGAGACGTTCGAGGTGCACCGGGACCTGAAACCGGAGAACCTGCTGTACTACAGCCCGGCGGAAGACAGCAAGATCATGATCAGTGACTTTGGTCTCTCGAAGATGGAGGATTTCGGGGTGCAAAGGCGGTGGACGTGTGGAGCATAGGCGTCATCTCGTACATCCTGCTGTGTTCGCCCAGAACCGTGAACGGTGAGTTCGTGTTCGACTCACCGTACTGGGACGAGATCAGCGACTCGTGCGAAGGACTTCATCCGTTCATCTGATGTGCGTGAACGTGGAGAGGCGGTTCACGTGTTCCCTGGATCTCGGGCAACGCGGCCAGCAGCAAGCACATCCACGGTACCGTGTCCGAGCAGCTGAAGAAGAACTTTGCCAAATCGCGCTGGAAAGCAGACGCTCTGCGTCACGAATAAGCAATGCACCGGCGGACACTACTACGGCGGCCTCTAGCAGTAAGTAATTGGCCGAAAGCGGCCAGCCAGCCAGTCGGGTGCCCTATAGCCGTAGGTTAGAAGCGGATGAATTTGACCGAATTGTACGGAAGGTCGCCGGCCGCGCGTCCTAGCGGTCTCGTTTGTTCGCTTTACTCGTGATCGTGGTCCTTCGAAAACTTGCGCCCAAAGTTGTTCGGTTAATTGTTCACGTGACGTGCAGGAAGCTCTTTGTTTTGTTTGTTTATTTGCTTCTCTTCTCTTTCTCTTCGGTTCTCTCTCTCATCAGTTGGAATCGGGAAGTTGGAGTCCACCAGTTGAAATGAGTGGTCAACTTCTACATTGTTTGAAAAACGTCATTTTTGTCATTGTAGAGCCCAAAGTTTCCACTGGTAAATTGTTTATTCCCGTAATAGCACATTTTTCCTCTGCATTTACCGGTGGGGGTAGATTAATCTGATTAATTTTGAAAATTGATAGCTCTGCTCCGGAGTCTACTAGCAAAGTACGCTCTGAGCTTGAAAATCCAAGGTTAATTATTATAAAATTTGAACAATTCGTATTCACACTATAACATGCCTTACTTATCTTCTCTGTTCTGTTATATGTTGGTGAACGTATTGGTTCGGTGGCGGTAGAGAAGTTTGACCTTGGTCTATTCCCCCAGCTAGCAATTGTTGGGGGACTGGGTCGTTTCCCGCCTGTGCGTAAAAAACGCCGTTATTTTGCCCAGTCCTGTGATTGTTTGGGAAATTGTACGAATAGGAGTTATTTCTCCCTCTGTTGTTAACATTTCCTCTGAAATTGCCTCTAAAATGCTGTCCTCTTCCATGTCCTCTTCGGTTTGGCTTTCGGTAAAAATTACCATAAAACTGATTAAAGTGGGCAGTAGACCCGTTGCCGGTTCTGTTATTTGAAAAATTGGAGTATTCATTGTTGCCTCTGAAACTTGCTTTTCCACGTCCTCTTGAATTGAAACTGAGGACTTGAGCTTCATTTGAAGGTTGAGTTTCATTTATTTTTTGAATTGCCTTTTTGACGGATTGGAATTCTCCGGCGTTTAGTATAATTTTAAACTTCGGCACTGGATACACCGTTAATAAGTGCATTAACTCCAGCTGGAGTAGCCATTTGATTTGCTACGTCAACTGGTATTAATTTGTCCACGTACAAATTAGATAATTTCTGCGAAAGTGTTTCCAGGTTCCCCGCTTATTTTTGATGGCTCTAAGTTTTGCACAAGATTGAGCCTGGATTTTCCACACTTTTGCATGCTAATTTTACGGCATTGGTGATGTCTTGGAATGCTTCTTCATTAGGTGGTACGGCGGAACGGGCTTTACCACTCAATCTGCTAACCCGTCAGGTCTCATCCATCATAATTTTGTCTAAGTGCTGTCGCTTTTTTAACATCAAAAAGGTGCTTCAGGAGCGGCTTGACTGATTGAACACGCGCCCATGGTTACAAAATTCTGCTTATTTTCACTTAGTTTCAATTCGAAAACTGCTTCCGGTGAAGAGTCAATGAAAATTCCTCATTTTTGAATCGGAATATTGGATTCGTGTTCAACGAAAAAAGGATTCAACTTCACGATAAAAGGTTCGCTTGCATGCTGATATTTAGCTTGATAAGGTTTTTTGTTTTGAATGTTTTTGTTTTTTGGATTTTTTTTTTAACTTAGCTTGCAATTTCAACAATTCCTCGACAGCTGCTTCTAAAATCTTCTAACGTTTGACTAATCATTAACCTTTCTTTTTACTTATTTTATTACACCCTATTTAGTCATTGTATGGGTTAATGTACTTTATAGCATTTGTCGTCCCTCATCCGGTCAGTAACCCCTTTTCACTGAGAGATCGTTTTTTGATTTAATGTTCTTCTTTTTCTGTTTCTTTTTTCACTGTTTCCGTATTGTTTATTACCCCCGGAGTTCAAATTCGTTTATTCATCACTTCACTTTAATAAATTCTCTTTGCAAAGTTCGTCTTCCGGTTCATTTACAAAAACATTCAAAGTTTGCCATAGATTTGGGCCGCCTTTAAAGCTTCCTTACGGGTGCTTTTTTTTTTTTTGTACATAGTGTACATAGTCATACGTAGGTGAATGATTTACTACTCTCATAATGATTAGCAGTTTCTGTGCATGACTTTCACGCATCTCAGCATGAGATTCTAGCTGATTCGCTATTTGTACTTGCGGATGCACCGCGTTTTTTTTATAATTTTTGAATTCGTCTTCCCCATTTTTTTTTTGCGTTTGGCGGTGGATTTAGTAATGATTTTCCGAGTTGCTTGCATCACATTTCCGCTGTATTTATTAGGTTTTTCACTTTGGATGTTTGAAACCAAAAATTCCACATCACAAAATCACACAGCGTCCTGTGGCAGGTCACCACGTAGAAAGTTCGGATAATTGAAACACTGTCCAAAAATATAATGTTCACAGGTGACTGCTGACTGCTGACTCAAGACTGACGCTTTATGCTGACGATAACTTGCTTTATAGGTGGTTTTCCAAAAAACCACATGAGAGTGGAGCACGTTTTTCGCTCGAAGGTCCGGCATATCGGTAAGACGATCGGTAGCCATATTGTATTGCTGCTGCTGCATAATCGAGCAAATGTTCGCAAAACGCTTCCGTGGTCAATGTAAGGAATGTTGGAATTTAGCTTACAACGGCGGTGCTAAACAACACAAAAAAAACGGCATGCTGCAAAATCTTGTGCCGCGGGGTTTCGCGCTCGTGTTTTGACTGTGAATGGGACGCATGTGTTTCTTTTTTGCAATGAGGCAGAATGATCGGCATCATGCGCTTGAACCTTTTCTCTCTCTCTCAGTCGAAGAAATACAAAACCCCCTTGTGATTGTAGTGACAAAGGACGTGTAGGAAAACTCCAATGTATCATCAGAAGAGTTAGAAAAGCACTCGAATCGCGAACATCGCTAACGTTAAAGCGAATAAGGGTTACTTGAGTTCTCACCGGTGTCGACCTAAACTACTACTCCTTAACCGGCCTGCTGAGCATCGAACTCGAATCATCCGTCGATGCGAGAGTGCGTGATCCTCTGTTCAACTGCCTTTCCGTAGCCTAACGTCCGGCATCATTTTGGGCTGACAGACAGACGGAAGTGTGCTTTTGATCGCCACCGTAACACGTCCTTCGCAATTGATCGCGCTGGTGCAGCAGCAGCACTGAATCTCTGACCACAAAACCCATCCGAAGCACTAGCACTACTAGCGCGGGGAAATATCGTGTGACAGAAAACTGCCTGAACTCTGCATCAGATCAAGCAGGTTGAATCGAGGCCACCGAAATAGCCCAATCCGATGCGTTCCGAATCCGATGACCCTCACCGACATTGGCATTGGCATTGGCGAACAGGTCGTCCGTCCTTTCCGGGTCGTAACGAACGCTTGGTGTCGTTCAAAAGTTCACCCATTGGCCGGCAAACGGACTCCTTCTAAACCCCTTCGGAAGTTCACGACACGTGGTTCAGCCACCACAAGCGACTCGAACGCGAGTTAACACTTCCACTTGGTGTAAGGGTTTTTGGAAAGGTTTCGGATTCCTCGGACAGAGTAACGCGTTGTAGAACTTTGAGCTAAATCTGAGGAATGTCTTTATTTTTACCTTTTTTTGTCTTTTTCTATGCTAAAATGGGATGGATGGCTGAGGCTGACATGTTGTTTTGTTGCTTGATTTATGGTGGTTTTGGAGTACCGGAAGTTTTGGCGGGTGCACATGTTTTATTCGGGTTCCCGGGGGAAATTCCAGTACGGGTTTTGGCGGATGCATATGTTCATTCAGGCGCCAGGGTACAGGTGATTAGTTTTTAATGATGTCGCTGAGCATTGTAAGCGGTCGCTTATTCGTCTCAGGCCTTTCCATTATTGTAGATATTGTAAAAAAATAGAGGGCACGTGACGATACGATGCTAACTCGCGCTTACAACGAACGCACACTGAAGAAGAACCTCACCGAAAGCTCACTTTTGACTTTGGACGCATCGTGCAGGACTCGTTCGATAACCGATGCGTTCGTTTTCGGCTACGGTTTTTCGGATAGTCCTTGATTAAAAACAATTTTTTTTAGTACATCCTCGATCTAAAAAAATTTTTTTAGCACATCCTCGATCTAAAAAAAATTTTTTTAGTACATCCTCGATCTAAAAAAATTTTTTTTAGTACATCCACGATCTAAAAAAAATTTTTTTAGTACATCCTCGATCTAAAAAAAATTTTTTAGTACATCCTCGATCTAAAAAAAATTTTTTAGTACATCCTCGATATGAAAAAAATTTTTTTGGTACATCCTCGATCTAAAAAAATTTTTTTAGTACATCCTCGATCTAAAAAAAATTTTTTTAGTACATCCTTGATATGAAAAAATTTTTTTAGTACATCCTCGATCTAAAAAAATTTTTTTAGTACATCCTCGATCTAAAAAAAATTTTTTTAGAACATCCTCGATCAAAAAAAATTTGTTTAGTACATCCTCGATCAAAAAAAATTTTTTTAGTACATCCTCGATCTAAAAAAAATTTTTTTAGTACATCCTCGATCTAAAAAAATTTTTTAGTACATCCTCGATCTAAAAAAATTTTTTTAATACATCCTCGATCTAAAAAAGTTTTTTTAGTACATCCTCGATCTAAAAAAATTTTTTTAGTACATCCTCGATTTAAAAAATTTTTTAGTACATCCTCGATGTAAAAAAATTTTTTTAGTACATCCTCGATCAAAAAAAATTTTTTTAGTACATCCTCGATCTAAAAAAAATTTTTTTAGTACATCCTCGATCTAAAAAAAATTTTGTTAGCACATCCTTGATATGAAAAAATTTTTTTAGTACATCCTCGATCTAAAAAAATTTTTTTAGTACATCCTCGATCTAAAAAATTTTTTTAGTACATCCTCGATCAAAAAAAATTTTTTTAGTACATCCTAGATCAAAAAAAATTTTTTTAGTACATCCTCGATCAAAAAAAATTTTTTTAGTACATCCTCGATCTAAAAAAAATTTTTTTAGTACATCCTCGATCTAAAAAAATTTTTTTAGTACATCCTCGATCAAAAAAAATTTTTTCAGTACATCCTCGATCTAAAAAAAATTTTGTTAGTACATCCTTGATATGAAAAAAATTTTTTTAGTACATCCTCGATCTAAAAAAATTTTTTAGTACATCCTCGATCTAAAAAAAGTTTTTTTAGTACATCCTCGATTTAAAAAAAATTTTTCTAGTACATCCTCGATCTAAAAAAATTTTTTTAGTACATCCTCGATCTAAAAAAATTTTTTTAGTACATCCTCGATCTAAAAATATTTTTTTAGTACATCCTCGGTCAAAAATAATTTTTTTAGTACATCCTCGATCTAAAAAAAATTTTTTTAGTACATCCTCGATCTAAAAAAAATTTTTTTAGTACATCCTCGATCTAAAAAAAATTTTTTTAGTACATCCTCGATCTAAAAAAATTTGTTTAGTACATCATCGATCTAAAAAAATTTTTTGAGTACATCCTCGATCTAAAAAAAATTTTTTTAGTACATCCTCGATCTAAAAAAATTTTTTTAGTACATCCTCGATTTAAAAATATTTTTTTAGTACATCCTCGATCAAAAATAATTTTTTTAGTACATCCTCGATCTAAAAAAAATTTTTTTAGTACATCCTCGATCTAAAAAAAAATTTTTTAGTACATCCTCGATCTAAAAAAAATTTTTTAGTACATCCTCGATCTAAAAAAAATTTTTTTAGTACATCCTCGATCTAAAAAAAATATTTTTAGTACATCCTCGATCAAAAATAATTTTTTTAGTACATCCTCGATCTAAAAAAAATTTTTTTAGTACATCCTCGATCTAAAAAAAAATTTTTTAGTACATCCTCGATCAAAAAAAAATTTTTTAGTACATCCTCGATCTAAAAACAATTTTTTTAGTACATCCTTGATATAAAAAAATTTTTTTTAGTACATCCTCGATCTAAAAAAATTTTTTTAGTACATCCTCGATCAAAAAAAATTTTTTTAGTACATCCTCGATCTAAAAAAAAATTTTTTAGTACATCCTTGATATGAAAAAAATTTTTTTAGTACATCCTCGATCTAAAAAAATTTTTTTAGTACATCCTCGATCTAAAAAAATTTTTTTAGTACATCCTAGATCAAAAAAAAATTTTTTAGTACATCCTCGATCAAAAAAAATTTTTTTAGTACATCCTCGATCTAAAAAAAATTTTTTTAGTACATCCTCGATCTAAAAAAATTTTTTTAGTACATCCTCGATCTAAAAAATTTTTTTAGTACATCCTCGATCAAAAAAAATTTTTTTAGTACATCCTAGATCAAAAAAAATTTTTTTAGTACATCCTCGATCAAAAAAAATTTTTTTAGTACATCCTCGATCTAAAAAAAATTTTTTTAGTACATCCTCGATCTAAAAAAATTTTTTTAGTACATCCTCGATCAAAAAAAATTTTTTCAGTACATCCTCGATCTAAAAAAAATTTTGTTAGTACATCCTTGATATGAAAAAATTTTTTTTAGTACATCCTCGATCTAAAAAAAATTTTTTTAGTACATCCTCGATCTAAAAAAGATTTTTTTAGTACATCCTCGATTTAAAAAAAATTTTTTTAGTACATCCTCGATCTAAAAAAAATTTTTTTAGTACATCCTCGATCTAAAAAAAATTTTTTTAGTACATCCTCGATCTAAAAAAATTTTTTTAGTACATCCTCGATCTAAAAAATTTTTTTAGTACATCCTCGATCAAAAAAAAATTTTTTTATTACATCCTAGATCAAAAAAAATTTTTTTAGTACATCCTCGATCAAAAAAAATTTTTTTAGTACATCCTCGATCTAAAAAAAATTTTTTTAGTACATCCTCGATCTAAAAAAATTTTTTTAGTACATCCTCGATCAAAAAAAATTTTTTCAGTACATCCTCGATCTAAAAAAAATTTTGTTAGTACATCCTTGATATGAAAAAAATTTTTTTAGTGCATCCTCGATCTAAAAAAATTTTTTAGTACATCCTCGATCTAAAAAAAGTTTTTTTAGTACATCCTCGATTTAAAAAAAATTTTTCTAGTACATCCTCGATCTAAAAAAATTTTTTTAGTACATCCTCGATCTAAAAAAATTTTTTTAGTACATCCTCGATCTAAAAATATTTTTTTAGTACATCCTCGGTCAAAAATAATTTTTTTAGTACATCCTCGATCTAAAAAAAATTTTTTTAGTACATCCTCGATCTAAAAAAAATTTTTTTAGTACATCCTCGATCTAAAAAAAATTTTTTTAGTACATCCTCGATCTAAAAAAATTTGTTTAGTACATCATCGATCTAAAAAAATTTTTTGAGTACATCCTCGATCTAAAAAAAATTTTTTTAGTACATCCTCGATCTAAAAAAATTTTTTTAGTACATCCTCGATTTAAAAATATTTTTTTAGTACATCCTCGATCAAAAATAATTTTTTTAGTACATCCTCGATCTAAAAAAAATTTTTTTAGTACATCCTCGATCTAAAAAAAAATTTTTTAGTACATCCTCGATCTAAAAAAAATTTTTTAGTACATCCTCGATCTAAAAAAAATTTTTTTAGTACATCCTCGATCTAAAAAAAATATTTTTAGTACATCCTCGATCAAAAATAATTTTTTTAGTACATCCTCGATCTAAAAAAAATTTTTTTAGTACATCCTCGATCTAAAAAAAATTTTTTTAGTACATCCTCGATCTAAAAAAAATATTTTTAGTACATCCTCGATCTAAAAAAAATTTTTTTAGTACATCCTCGATCTAAAAAAATTTTTTTTAGTACATCCTCGATCTAAATAAATTTGTTAGTACATCCTCGATCAAAAAAAATTTTTTTAGTACATCCTTGATATGAAAAAAATTTTTTAGTACATCTTCGATCTAAAAAAATTTTTTAGTACATCCTCGATCTAAAAAAATTTTTTTAGTACATCCTCGATCTAAAAATATTTTTTTAGTACATCCTCGATCAAAAAAAATTTTTTTAGTACATCCTCGATCTAAAAAAAATTTTTTTAGTACATCCTTGATATGAAAAAAATTTTTTAGTACATCCTCGATCAAAAAAAATTTTTTTAGTACAACCTTGATCTAAAAAAAATTTTTTTAGTACATCCTTGATATGAAAAAATTTATTTTAGTACATCCTCGATCAAAAAAAATTTTTTTAGTACATCCTCGATCAAAAAAAATTTTTCTAGTACATCCTCGATCTAAAAAAAATTTTTTTAGTACATCCTTGATATGAAAATAATTTTTTTAGTACATCCTCGATCAAAAAAAATTTTTTTAGTACAACCTTGATCTAAAAAAAATTTTTTTAGTACATCCTTGATATGAAAAAATTTTTTTTAGTACATCCTCGATCAAAAAAAATTTTTTTAGTACATCCTCGATCTAAAAAAAATTTTTTTAGTACATCCTCGATCAAAAAAAAATTTTTTAGTACATCCTCGATCTAAAAAAAATTTTTTTAGTACATCCTTGATATGAAAAAAATTTTTTTAGTACATCCTCGATCAAAAAAAATTTTTGTAGTACAACCTTGATCTAAAAAAAATTTTTTTAGTACATCCTTGATATGAAAAAATTTTTTTTAGTACATCCTCGATCAAAAAAAATTTTTTTAGTACATCCTCGATCAAAAAAAATTTTTTTAGTACATCCTCGATCTAAAAAAAATTTTTTTAGTACATCCTTGATATGAAAAAAATTTTTTAGTACATCCTCGATCAAAAAAAATTTTTTTAGTACAACCTTGATTTAAAAAAAATTTTTTTAATACATCCTTGATATGAAAAAATTTTTTTTAGTACATCCTCGATCAAAAAAAATTTTTTAGTACATCCTCGATCAAAAAAAATTTTTTTAGTACATCCTCGATCAAAAAAATTTTTTTTAGTACATCCTCGATCTAAAAAAATTTTTTTAGTACATCCTCGATCTAAAAAAAATTTTTTTTAGTGCAACCTTGATATGAAAAAATTTTTTTTAGTACATCCTCGATCTAAAAAATTTTTTTTAGTACATCCTCGATCTAAAAAAAATTTTTTTAGTACATCCTTGATATGAAAGAAATTGTTTTAGTACATCCTCGATCTAAAAAAATGTTTTAGTACATCCTCGATCTAAAAAAAATTTTTTTAGTACATCCTCGATTTAAAAAAAATTTTTCTAGTACATCGTCGATCTAAAAAAATTTTTATAGTACATCCTCGATCTAAAAAAATTTTTTTAGTACATCCTCGATCTAAAAAAATTTTTTTAGTACATCCTCGATCTAAAAAAATTTTTGTAGTACATCCTCGATCAAAAAAAATTTTTTTAGTACATCCTCGATCGAAAAAAAATTTTTAGTACATCCTCGATCTAAAAAAATTTTTTAGTACATCCTTGATCTAAAAAAAATTTTTTTAGTACATCCTCAATCTAAAAAAATTTTTTTAGTACATCCTCGATCAAAAAAAAATTTTTTTAGTACATCCTCGATCTAAAAAAATTTTTTTACTACATCCTCGATCTAAAAAAAAATTTTTTTACTACATCCTCGATTTAAAAAAAAATTTTCTAGTACATCCTCGATCTAAAAAAATTTTTTTAGTACATCCTCGATCTAAAAAAATTTTTTTAGTACATCCTCGATCAAAAAAAAATTTTTTTAGTACATCCTCGATCTAAAAAAATTTTTTTAGTACATCCTCGATTTAAAAAAAATATTTTTAGTACATCCTTGATATGAAAAAAATTATTTTAGTACATCCTCGATCTAAAAAAAATTTTTTTAGTACATCCTTGATATGAAAAAATTTTTTAGTACATCCTCGATCTAAAAAAAATTTTTTTAGTACATCCTCGATTTAAAAAAAATTTTTTTAGTACATCCTCGATTTAAAAAAAATTTTTTTAGTACATCCTCGATCTAAAAAAATTTTTTTAGTACATCCTTGATCTAAAAAAAATTGTTTTAGTACATCCTCGATTTAAAAAAAATTTTTCTAGTACATCCTCGATCGAAAAAAAAATTTTTTAAGTACATCCTCGATTTAAAAAAAATTTTTTAGTACATCCTCGATCTAAAAAAAATTTTTAAGTACATCCTCGATCAAAAAAAAATTTTTTTAGTACATCCTCGATTTAAAAAAAATTTTTTTAGTACATCCTTGATATGAAAAAAATTATTTTAGTAAATCCTCGATTTAAAAAAAATTTTTTTAGTACATCCTCGATCTAAAAAAATTTTTTTAGTACATCCTTGATTTAAAAAAAATATTTTTAGTACATCCTTGATATGAAAAAAATTATTTTAGTACATCCTCGATCTAAAAAAAATTTTTTTAGTACATCCTTGATATGAAAAAAACTTTTTTAGTACATCCTCGATTTAAAAAAAATTTTTTTAGTACATCCTCGATTTAAAAAAAATTTTTTTAGTACATCCTCGATCTAAAAAAATTTTTTTAGTACATCCTTGATCTAAAAAAAATTGTTTTAGTACATCCTCGATTTAAAAAAAATTTTTCTAGTACATCCTTGATCGAAAAAAATTTTTTTAGTACATCCTTGATCTAATAAAACTTTTTTAGTACATCCTCGATCTAAAAAAAATTTTTTTAGTACATCCTTGATATGAAAAAAACTTTTTTAGTACATCCTCGATCTAAAAAAATTTTTTTAGTACATCCTCGATCTAAAAAAATTTTTTTAGTACATCCTCGATCTAAAAAAAATTTTTTTAGTACATCCTCAATCAAAAAAAAATTTTTTAGTACATCCTCGATCTAAAAAAAATTTTTTTAGTACATCCTTGATATGACAAAAATTTTTTTAGTACATCCTCGATCAAAAAAAATTTTTTTAGTACATCCTCGATCTAAAAAAATTTTTTTAGTACATCCTCGATCAAAAAAAATTTTTTTAGTACATCCTCGATCTAAAAAAAATTTTTTTAGTACATCCTCGATCTAAAAAAATTTTTTTAGTACATCCTCGATCTAAAAAAAAATTTTTTAGTACATCCTTGATATGAAAAAAATTTTTTTAGTACATCCTCGATCAAAAAAAATTTTTTTAGTACATCCTTGATCTAATAAAATTTTTTTAGTACATCCTCGATCTAAAAAAAATTTTTTTAGTACATCCTTGATATGAAAAAAACTTTTTTAGTACATCCTCGATCTAAAAAAATTTTTTTAGTACATCCTCGATCTAAAAAAATTTTTTTAGTACATCCTCGATCTAAAAAAAATTTTTTTAGTACATCCTCAATCAAAAAAAAATTTTTTAGTACATCCTCGATCTAAAAAAAATTTTTTTAGTACATCCTCGATCTAAAAAAATTTTTTTTGTACATCTTCGATCTAAAAAAATTTTTTTAATACATCCTCGATCTAAAAAAAATTTTTTTAGTACATCCTCGATCTAAAAAAAATTTTTTTAGTACATCCTCGATCTAAAAAAAATTTTTTTAGTACATCCTCGATCTAAAAAAAATTTTTTTAGTACATCCTCGATCTGAAAAAAATTTTTTTAGTACATCCTCGATCTAAAAAAATTTTTTTAGTACATCCTCGATCAAAAACAATTTTTTTAGTACATCCTTGATCTAAAAAAAATATTTTTAGGGCATCCTCGATCAAAAAAATTTTTTTAGTACATCCTTGAATTAAAAAAAATTTTTTTAGTACATCCTTGATATGAAAAAATTTTTTTTAGTACATCCTCGATCTAAAAAAATTTTTTTAGTACATCCTCGATTTAAAAAAAAATTTTTTAGTACATCCTTGATATGAAAAAAATTTTTTTTGTACATCCTCGATCTAAAAAAATTTTTTAGTACATCCTCGATCTAAAAAAAATTTTTTAGTACATGCTCGATCAAAAAAAATTTTTTTAGTAAATCCTCGATTTAAAAAAAAATATTTTAGTACATCCTCGATCTAAAAAAATTTTTTTAGTACATCCTCGATTTAAAAAAAAATTTTTAGTATATCCTCGATCTAAAAAAAATTTGTTTAGTACATCCTTGATATGAAAAAATTTTTTTTAGTACATCCTCGATCTAAAAAAATTTTTTTAGTACATCCTGGATCTAAAAAAAATTTTTTTAGTACATCCTTGATATGAAAAAATTTTTTTAGTACATCCTCGATCTAAAATAATTTTTTTAGTACATCCTCGATCTAAAAAAATTTTTTTAGTACATCCTCGATCTAAAAAAAATTTTTTTAGTACGTCCTTGATATGAAAAAATTTTTTTAGTACATCCTCGACCTAAAAAAAATTTTTTTAGTACATCCTCGACCTAAAAAAAATTTTTTTAGTACATCCTTGATATGAAAAAAATTTTTTTAGTACATCCTCGATCTAAAAAAAATTTTTTTAGTACATCCTCGATCTAAAAAAATTTTTTTAGTACATCCTCGATCTAAAAAAAATTTTTTTAGTACATCCTCGATCTAAAAAAAATTTTTTTAGTACATCCTCGATCTAAAAAAATTTTTTTAGTACATCCTCGATCTAAAAAATTTTTTTAGTACATCCTCGATCTAAAAAAATTTTTTTAGTACATCCTCGATCTAAAAAAAATTTTTTTAGTACATCCTCGATCTAAAAAAAATTTTTTTAGTACATCCTCGATCTAAAAAAATTTTTTTAGTACATCCTCGATCTAAAAATTTTTTTTAGTACATCCTCGATCTAAAAAAATTTTTTTAGTACATCCTGGATCTAAAAAAAATTTTTTTAGTACATCCTTGATATGAAAAAATTTTTTTAGTACATCCTCGATCTAAAATAATTTTTTTAGTACATCCTCGATCTAAAAAAATTTTTTTAGTACATCCTCGATCTAAAAAAAATTTTTTTAGTACGTCCTTGATATGAAAAAATTTTTTTAGTACATCCTCGATCTAAAAAATTTTTTTAGTACATCCTCGATCTAAAAAAAATTTTTTTAGTACATCCTCGATCTAAAAAAAATTTTTTTAGTACATCCTCGATCTAAAAAAATTTTTTTAGTACATCCTCGATCTAAAAAATTTTTTTAGTACATCCTCGATCAAAAAAAATTTTTTTAGTACATCCTAGATCAAAAAAAATTTTTTTAGTACATCCTCGATCAAAAAAAATTTTTTTAGTACATCCTCGATCTAAAAAAAATTTTTTCAGTACATCCTTGATATGAAAAAAATTTTTTTAGTACATCCTCGATCTAAAAAAATTTTTTAGTACATCCTCGATCTAAAAAAAATTTTTTTAGTACATCCTTGATATGAAAAAAATTTTTTAGTACATCCTCGATCAAAAAAAATTTTTTTAGTACATCCTCGATGTAAAAAAAATTTTTTTAGTACATCCTTGATATGAAAAAATTTTTTTAGTACATCCTCGATCTAAAAAAAATTTTTTAGTACATCCTTGATATGAAAAAATTTTTTTTAGTACATCCTCGATCTAAAAAAAATTTTTTTAGTACATCCTCGATCTAAAAAAGATTTTTTTAGTACATCCTCGATTTAAAAAAAATTTTTTTAGTACATCCTCGATCTAAAAAAAATTTTTTTAGTACATCCTCGATCTAAAAAAAATTTTTTTAGTACATCCTCGATCTAAAAAAATTTTTTTAGTACATCCTCGATCTAAAAAATTTTTTTAGTACATCCTCGATCAAAAAAAATTTTTTTAGTACATCCTAGATCAAAAAAAATTTTTTTAGTACATCCTCGATCAAAAAAAATTTTTTTAGTACATCCTCGATCTAAAAAAAATTTTTTCAGTACATCCTTGATATGAAAAAAATTTTTTTAGTACATCCTCGATCTAAAAAAATTTTTTAGTACATCCTCGATCTAAAAAAAATTTTTTTAGTACATCCTTGATATGAAAAAAATTTTTTAGTACATCCTCGATCAAAAAAAATTTTTTTAGTACATCCTCGATGTAAAAAAAATTTTTTTAGTACATCCTTGATATGAAAAAATTTTTTTAGTACATCCTCGATCTAAAAAAAATTTTTTAGTACATCCTTGATATGAAAAAATTTTTTTTAGTACATCCTCGATCTAAAAAAAATTTTTTTAGTACATCCTCGATCTAAAAAAGATTTTTTTAGTACATCCTCGATTTAAAAAAAATTTTTTTAGTACATCCTCGATCTAAAAAAAATTTTTTTAGTACATCCTCGATCTAAAAAAAATTTTTTTAGTACATCCTCGATCTAAAAAAATTTTTTTAGTACATCCTCGATCTAAAAAATTTTTTTAGTACATCCTCGATCAAAAAAAATTTTTTTAGTACATCCTAGATCAAAAAAAATTTTTGTAGTACATCCTCGATCAAAAAAAATTTTTTTAGTACATCCTCGATCTAAAAAAAATTTTTTCAGTACATCCTTGATATGAAAAAAATTTTTTTAGTACATCCTCGATCTAAAAAAATTTTTTAGTACATCCTCGATCTAAAAAAAATTTTTTTAGTACATCCTTGATATGAAAAAAATTTTTTAGTACATCCTCGATCAAAAAAAATTATTTTAGTACATCCTCGATGTAAAAAAAATTTTTTTAGTACATCCTTGATATGAAAAAATTTTTTTAGTACATCCTCGATCTAAAAAAAATTTTTTAGTACATCCTTGATATGAAAAAATTTTTTTTAGTACATCCTCGATCTAAAAAAAATTTTTTTAGTACATCCTCGATCTAAAAAAAAATTTTTTAGTACATCCTTGATATGAAAAAAATTTTTTTAGTACATCCTCGATCAAAAAAAATTTTTAAGTACATCCTTGATATGAAAAAATTTTTTTTAGTACATCCTCGATCAAAAAAAATTTTTTTAGTTCATCCTCGATCTAAAAAAAATTTTTTTAGTACATCCTCGATCAAAAAATATTTGTTTAGTACATCCTCGATCTAAAAAAATTTTTTAGTACATCCTCGATCTAAAAAAAATTTTTTTAGTACATCCTTGATATGAAAAAATTTTTTTAGTACATCCTCGATCAAAAAAAATTTTTTTAGTACATCCTCGATCTAAAAAAAATTTTTTTAGTACATCCTTGATATGAAAAAAAATTTTTTAGTACATCCTCGATCTAAAAAAAATTTTTTTAGTACATCCTCGATCTAAAAAAAATTTTTTTAGTACATCCTCGATCTAAAAAAATTTTTTTAGTACATCCTTGATATGAAAAAAATTTTTTTAGTACATCCTCGATCTAAAAAAATTTTTTTAGTACATCCTCGATCTAAAAAAAAATTTTTTTAGTACATCCTTGATCTAAAAAAAATTGTTTTAGTACATCCTTGATATGAAAAAAATTTTTTTCGTACATCCTCGATCTAAAAAAAATTTTTTAGTACATCCTTGATATGAAAAAAATTTTTTTAGTACATCCTCGATCAAAAAAAATTTTTTTAGTACATCCTCGATCTAAAAAAAATTTGTTTAGTACATCCTCGATCAAAAAAAATTTTTTTAGTACATCCTCGATCAAAAAAATTTTTTTTAGTACATCCTCGATCAAAAAAAATTTTTTTAGTACATCCTCGATCTAAAAAAATTTTTTTAGTACATCCTTGATATGAAAAAAATTTTTTTAGTACATCCTCGATCTAAAAAAAATTTTTAGTACATCCTCGATCTAAAAAAAATTTTTTTAGTACATCCTCGATCTAAAAAAATTTTTTTAGTACATCCTCGATCTAAAAAAAATTTTTTTTAGTACATCCTCGATCTAAAAAAATTTTTTTAGTACATCCTCGATCTAAAAAAATTTTTTTAGTACATCCTCGATCTAAAAAAATTTTTTTAGTACATCCTCGATCTAAAAAAAATTTTTTTAGTACATCCTCGATCTAAAAAAATTTTTTTAGTACATCCTTGATATGAAAAAAATTTTTTTAGTACATCCTCGATCTAAAAAAAATTTTTTTAGTACATCCTCGATCTAAAAAAATTTTTTTAGTACATCCTCGATCTAAAAAAATTTTTTTAGTACATCCTCGATCTAAAAAAATTTTTTTAGTACATCCTCGATCTACAAAAATTTTTTTAGTACATCCTCGATCTAAAAAAATTTTTTTGGTACATCCTCGATCTAAAAAAAATTTTTTTAGTACATCCTTGATATGAAAAAAATTTTTTTAGTACATCCTCGATCTAAAAAAAATTTTTTTAGTACATCCTCGATCTAAAAAAATTTTTTTAGTACATCCTCGATCTAAAAAAATTTTTTTAGTACATCCTCGATCTAAAAAAATTTTTTTAGTACATCCTCGATCTACAAAAATTTTTTTAGTACATCCTCGATCTAAAAAAATTTTTTTGGTACATCCTCGATCTAAAAAAAATTTTTTTAGTACATCCTTGATATGAAAACAATTTTTTTAGTACATCATCGATCTAAAAAAAATTTTTATAGTACATCCTCGATCTAAAAAAATTTTTTTAGTACATCCTCGATCTAAAAAAATTTTTTTAGTACATCCTCGATCTTAAAAAAATATTTTAGTACATCCTTGATCTAAAAAAAAATTTTCTTAGTACATCCTCGATCTAAAAAAATTTTTTTAGTACATCCTCGATCAAAAAAAATTTTTTTAGTACATCCTCGATCAAAAAATTTTTTTTTAGTACATCCTCGATCTAAAAAAAATTTTTTTAGTACATCCTTGATATGAAAAAAATTTTTTTAGTACATCCTCGATCAAAAAAAATTTTTTTAGTACATCCTCGATCTAAAAAAAATTTTTTTAGTAAATCCTCGATCTAAAAAATATTTTTTAGTACATCTTTGATATGAAAAAATTTTTTTAGTACATCCTCGATCTAAAAAAATTTTTTTAGTACATCCTCGATCTAAAAAAAATTTTTTTAGTACATCCTTGATATGAAAAAATTTTTTTAGTACATCCTCGATCTAAAAAAAATTTTTTTTAGTACATCCTCGATCTAAAAAAATTTTTTTAGTACATCCTTGATATGAAAAAAATTTTTTTAGTACATCCTCGATCAAAAAAAATTTTTTTAGTACATCCTTGATATGAAAAAAATTTTTTTAGTACATCCTCGATCAAAAAAAATTTTTTTAGTACATCCTCGATCTAAAAAAAATTTTTTTAGTAAATCCTCGATCTAAAAAAAATTTTTTAGTACATCCTTGGTATGAAAAAATTTTTTTAGTACATCCTCGATCTAAAAAAATTTGTTTAGTACATCCTCGATCTAAAAAAAATTTTTTTAGTACATCCTCGATCTAAAAAAATTTTTTTTAGTACATCCTCGATCAAAAAAAATTTTTTTAGTACATCCTCGATCTAAAAAAAATTTTTTTAGTACATCCTCGATCTAAAAAAATTTTTTTCGTACATCCTCGATCTAAAAAATTTTTTTAGTACATCCTCGATCAAAAAAAATTTTTTTAGTACATCCTCGATCTAAAAAAATTTTTTTAGTACATCCTTGATATGAAAAAAATTTTTTTAGTACATCCTCGATCTAAAAAAATTTTTTTAGTACATCCTCGATCTAAAAAAAAATTTTTTTAGTACATCCTTGATCTAAAAAAAATTGTTTTAGTACATCCTTGATATGAAAAAAATTTTTTTCGTACATCCTCGATCTAAAAAAAATTTTTTTAGTACATCCTTGACATGAAAAAAATTTTTTCAGTACATCCTCGATCTAA
Organism: Anopheles nili; assembly: GCF_943737925.1. Taxonomy (NCBI): domain Eukaryota; kingdom Metazoa; phylum Arthropoda; class Insecta; order Diptera; family Culicidae; genus Anopheles; species Anopheles nili. The sequence continues at coordinate 192,000 of NW_026525542.1, forward strand.
AAAAATTTTTTTAAGTACATCCTCGATCAAAAAAAATTTTTTTAGTACATCCTCGATCGAAAAAAAATTTTTCTAGTACATCCTTGATATGAAAAAAATTTTTTTAGTACATCCTCGATCAAAAAAAATTTTTTTAGTACATCCTCGATCTAAAAAAAAATTTTTTAGTACATCCTTGATATGAAAAAATTTTTTTTAGTACATCCTTGATCTAAAAAAATTTTTTTAGTACATCCTCGATCAAAAAAAATTTTTTTAGTACATCCTCGATCTAAAAAAATTTTTTTAGTACATCCTTGATATGAAAAAAATTTTTTTAGTACATCCTCGATCTAAAAAAAAATTTTTTAGTACATCCTTGATATGAAAAAAATTTTTTTAGTACATCCTCGATCTAAAAAAAATTTTTTTAGTACATCCTTGATATGAAAAAATTTTTTTTAGTACATCCTCGATCTAAAAAAATTTTTTAGTACATCCTCGATCTAAAAAAATTTTTATAAGTACATCCTCGATCTAAAAAAAATGTTTTTAGTACATCCTTGATATGAAAAAAATTTTTTTAGTACATCCTCGATCAAAAAAAATTTTTTTAGTACATCCTCGATCTAAAAAAAAATTTTTTAGTACATCCTTTATATGAAAAATTTTTTTTTAGTACATCCTCGATCTAAAAAAATTTTTTTAGTACATCCTCGATCAAAAAAAATTATTTTAGTACATCCTCGATCTAAAAAAATTTTTTTAGTACATCCTTGATATGAAAAAAATTTTTTTAGTACATCCTCGATCTAAAAAAAATTTTTTTAGTACATCCTTGACATGAAAAAAATTTTTTTAGTACATCCTCGATAAAAAAAAATTTTTTTACTACATCCTTGATATGAAAAAAATTTTTTTAGTACATCCTCGATCAAAAAAAATTTTTTTAGTACATCCTCGATCTAAAAAAAAATTTTTTAGTACATCCTTGATATGAAAAAATTTTTTTTAGTACATTATCGATCTAAAAAAATTTTTTTAGTACATCCTCGATCAAAAAAAATTTTTTTAGTACATCCTCGATCAAAAAAAATTTTTTTAGTACATCCTTGATATGAAAAAAATTTTTTTAGTACATCCTCGATCAAAAAAAATTTTTTTAGTACATCCTCGATCTAAAAAAAATTTTTTTAGTACATCCTTGATATGAAAAAATTTTTTTTTAGTACTTCCTCGATCTAAAAAAATTTTTTTAGTACATCCTCGATTTAAAAAAATTTTTTTAGTACATCCTCGATCTAAAAAAAATTTTTTTAGTACATCCTAGATCAAAAAAAAATTTTTTTAGTACATGCTCGATCTAAAAAAAATTTTTTTAGTACATCCTTGATATGAAAAAATTTTTTTTAGTACATCCTCGATCTAAAAAAATTTTTTTAGTACATCCTCGATCTAAAAAAATTTTTTTAGTACATCCTCGATCTAAAAAAAATTTTTTTAGTACATCCTTGATATGAAAAAAAATTTTTTTAGTACATCCTCGATCAAAAAAAATTTTTTTAGTACATCCTTGATCTAAAAAAAAATTTTTTAGTACATCCTTGATATGAAAAAATTTTTTTTAGTACATCCTCGATCTAAAAAAATTTTTTTAGTACATCCTCGATCAAAAAAAATTTTTTTAGCACATCCTCGATCTAAAAAAATTTTTTTTAGTACATCCTTGATCTAAAAAAATTTTTTTAGTACATCCTCGATCTAAAAAAATTTTTTTAGTACATCCTCGATCAAAAAAAATTTTTTTAGTACATCCTCGATCTAAAAAAATTTTTTTTAGTACATCCTTGATATGAAAAAATTTTTTTTAGTACATCCTCGATCAAAAAAAATTTTTTTAGTACATCCTCGATCAAAAAAAATTTTTTTAGTACATCCTCGATCTAAAAAAAATTTTTTTAGTACATCCTTGATCTAAAAAAATTTTTTTAGTACATCCTCGATCTAAAAAAATTTTTTTAGTACATCCTCGATCAAAAAAAAATTGTTTAGTACATCCTCGATCTAAAAAAAACTTTTTTAGTACATCCTCGATCCAAAAAAATTTTTTTAGTACATCCTCGATCTAAAAAAAAATTTTTAGTACATCCTCGATCTAAAAAAAATTTTTTTAGTACATCCTCGATCTAAAAAAATTTTTTTAGTACATCCTCGATTTAAAAAAAATTTTTTAGTACATCCTCGATCTAAAAAAATTTTTTTAGTACATCCTCGATCTAAAAAAATTTTTTTAGTACATCCTCGATCTAAAAAAATTTTTTAGTACATCCTCGATCTAAAAAAAACTTTTTTAGTACATCCTCGATCCAAAAAAATTTTTTTAGTACATCCTCGATCTAAAAAAAAATTTTTTAGTACATCCTTGATATGAAAAAATTTTTTTTAGTACATCCTCGATCAAAAAAAATTTTTTAGTACATCCTCGATCTAAAAAAAATTTTTTTAGTACATCCTTGATATGAAAAAATTTTTTTAGTACATCCTCGATCTAAAAAAATTTTTTTAGTACATCCTCGATCTAAAAAAAATTTTTTAGTACATCCTCGATCTAAAAAAAACTTTTTTAGTACATCCTCGATCCAAAAAAATTTTTTTAGTGCATCCTCGATCTAAAAAAAAATTTTTTAGTACATCCTTGATATGAAAAAATTTTTTTTAGTACATCCTCGATCTAAAAAAATTTTTTTAGTACATCCTCGATCTAAGAAAATTTTTTTAGTACATCATCGATCTAAAAAAAATTTTTTTAGTACATCCTTGATATGAAAAAAATTTTTTTAGTACATCCTCGATCAAAAAAATATTTTTAGTACATCCTCGATCTAAAAAATTTTTTTTAGTACATCCTCGATCTAAAAAATTTTTTTAGTACATCCTCGATCTAAAAAAAATTTTTTTAGAACATCCTCGATCAAAAAAATTTTTTTAGTACATCCTCGATTTAAAAAAAATTTTTTTAGTACATCCTCGATTTAAAAAAATTTTTTTAGTACATCCTCGATCTAAAAAAAATTTTTTTAGTACATCCTCGATCTAAAAAAATTTTTTTAGTACATCCTCGACCTAAAAAAAATTTTTTTAGTACATCCTCGATCTAAAAAAATTTTTTTAGTACATCCTCGACCTAAAAAAAAATTTTTTAGTACATCCTCGATCTAAAAAAAATTTTTTAGTACATCCTCGATTTAAAAAAAATTTTTTTAGTACATCCTCGATCTAAAAAAATTTTTTTAGTACATCCTCGATCTAAAAAAAATTTTTTTAGTACATCCTTGATATGAAAAAATTTTTTTTAGTATATCCTCGATTTAAAAAAAAATTTTTTAGTACATCCTCGATCTAAAAAAAATTTTTTTAGTACATCCTCGATCTAAAAAAATTTTTTTAGTACATCCTCGATTTAAAAAAAATTTTTTTAGTACATCCTCGATCTAAAAAAATTTTTTTAGTACATCCTCGACCTAAAAAAAATTTTTTTAGTACATCCTCGATCTAAAAAAATTTTTTTAGTACATCCTCGATTTAAAAAAAATTTTTTTAGTACATCCTCGATTTAAAAAAATTTTTTTAGTACATCCTCGATCTAAAAAAATTTTTTTAGTACATCCTCGATTTAAAAAAAATTTTTTTAGTACATCCTCGATTTAAAAAAATTTTTTTAGTACATCCTTGATCTAAAAAAATATTTTTAGTACATCCTCGATTTAAAAAAAATTTTTTTAGTACATCCTCGATCTAAAAAAATTTTTTTAGTACATCCTCGATCTAAAAAAAATTTTTTTAGTACATCCTCGATCAAAAAAAATTTTTTTAGTACATCCTCGATCTAAAAAAAAATTTTTTAGTACATCCTTGATATGAAAAAATTTTTTTTAGTACATCCTCGATCTAAACAAAATTTTTTTAGTACATCCTCGATCTAAAAAAAATTTTTTTAGTACATCCTCGATCAAAAAAATTTTTTTAGTACATCCTCGATCTAAAAAAAAATTTTTTGAGTACATCCTTGATATGAAAAAATGTTTTTAGTACATCCTCGATTTAAAAAAATTTTTTAGTACATCCTCGATCTAAAAAAAATTTTTTTAGTACATCCTCGATCTAAAAAATTTTTTTAGTACATCCTCGATTAAAAAAAAATGTTTTTAGTACATCCTCGATCTAAAAAAATTTTTTTAGTACATCCTCGATCTAAAAAAAATTTTTTTAGTACATCCTCGATTTAAAAAAAATTTTTCTTGTACATCCTCGATCTAAAAAAATTTTTTTAGTACATCCTCGATCTAAAAAAATTTTTTTAGTACATCCTCGATCAAAAAAAAAATTTTTTAGTACATCCTCGATCTAAAAAAATTTTTTTAGTACATCCTCGATTTAAAAAAAATTTTTTAGTACATCCTCGATCTAAAAAAATTTTTTTAGTACATCCTCGATCTAAAAAAATTTTTTTAGTACATCCTCGATTAAAAAAAAATTTTTTTAGTACATCCTCGATCTAAAAAAATTTTTTTAGTACATCCTCGATTTAAAAACAATTTTTTTAGTACATCCTCGATCTAAAAAAATTTTTTTAGTACATCCTCGATTAAAAAAAAATTTTTTTAGTACATCCTCGATCTAAAAAAATTTTTTTAGTACATCCTCGATCTAAAAAAAATTTTTTTAGTACATCCTTGATATGAAAAAAATTTTTTTAGTACATCCTCGATCTAAAAAAATTTTTTAGTACATCCTCGATCAAAAAAAAATTTTTTTAGTACATCCTCGATTTAAAAAAAATTTTTCTAGTACATCCTCGATCTAAAAAAATTTTTTTAGTACATCCTCGATCTAAAAAAATTTTTTTAGTACATCCTCGATCTAAAAAAAATTTTTTTAGTACATCCTCGATTTAAAAAAAAATTTTCTAGTACATTCTCGATCGAAAAAAATTTTTTTAGTACATCCTCGATCTAAAAAAATTTTTTTAATACATCCTCGATTTAAAAAAAATTTTTTTAGTACATCCTCGATCTAAAAAAATTTTTTTAGTACATCCTCGATTAAAAAAAAATTTTTTTAGTACATCCTCGATCTAAAAAAATTTTTTTAGTACATCCTCGATCTAAAAAAATTTTTTTAGTACATCCTCGATCTAAAAAAAATTTTTTTAGTACATCCTCGATCAAAAAAATTTTTTTAAGTACATCCTCGATCTAAAAAAAATTTTTTTAGTACATCCTCGATCTAAAAAAATTTTTTTAGTACATCCTCGATCTAAAAAAAATTTTTTTAGTACATCCTTGATATGAAAAAAATTTTTTTAGTACATCCTCGATCTAAAAAAATTTTTTTAGTATATCCTCGATCAAAAAAATTTTTTTTAGTACATCCTTGATCTAAAAAAAATTTTTTTAGTACATCCTCGATCTAAAAAAAATTTTTTTAGTACATCCTCGATCAAAAAAAATTTTTTTAGTACATCCTCGATCTAAAAAAAATTTTTTTAGTACATCCTTGATATGAAAAAAATTTTTTTTGTACATCCTTGATCTAAAAAAATTTTTTTAGTACATCCTCGATCAAAAAAATTTTTTTTAGTACATCCTTGATCTAAAAAAAATTTTTTTAGTACATCCTCGATTTAAAAATAATTTTTTTAGTACATCCTCGATCTAAAAAAATTTTTTTAGTACATCCTCGATCTAAAAAAAATTTTTTTAGTACATCCTTGATATGAAAAAAATTTTTTTAGTACATCCTCGATCTAAAAAAATTTTTTTAGTACATCCTCGATCTAAAAAAAATTTTTTAGTTCATCCTTGATGTAAAAAAATTTTTTTTAGTACATCCTCGATCTAAAAAAATTTTTTTAGTACATCCTCGATCAAAAAAATTTTTTTAAGTACATCCTCGATCTAAAAAAAATTTTTTTAGTACATCCTTGATATGAAAAAATTGTTTTTAATACATCCTCGATCTAAAAAAATTTTTTTAGTACATCCTCGATCAAAAAAATTTTTTTAAGTACATCCTCGATCTAAAACAAATTTTTTTAGTACATCCTTGATATGAAAAAAATTTTTTTAGTACATCCTCGATCTAAAAAAATTTTTTTAGTACATCCTCGATCTAAAAAAAATTTTTTTAGTACATCCTTGATATGAAAAAAATTTTTTTAGTACATCCTCGATCTAAAAAAAATTTTTTTAGTACATCCTTGATATGAAAAAAATTTTTTTAGTACATCCTCGATCTAAAAAAATTTTTTTAGTACATCCTCGATCAAAAAAATTTTTTTTAGTACATCCTTGATCTAAAAAAAATTTTTTTAGTACATCCTCGATCTAAAAAAAATTTTTTTAGTACATCCTCGATCTAAAAAAATTTTTTTAGTACATCCTCGATCTAAAAAAAATTTTTTTAGTACATCCTTGATATGAAAAAAATTTTTTTAGTACATCCTCGATCTAAAAAAATTTTTTTAGTACATCCTCGATCAAAAAAATTTTTTTTAGTACATCCTTGATCTAAAAAAAATTTTTTTAGTACATCCTCGATTTAAAAATAATTTTTTTAGTACATCCTCGATCTAAAAAAATTTTTTTAGTACATCCTCGATCTAAAAAAAATTTTTTTAGTACATCCTTGATATGAAAAAAATTTTTTTAGTACATCCTCGATCTAAAAAAATTTTTTTAGTACATCCTCGATCTAAAAAAAATTTTTAGTTCATCCTTGATGTAAAAAATTTTTTTTTAGTACATCCTCGATCTAAAAAAATTTTTTTAGTACATCCTCGATCTAAAAAAATTTTTTTAGTACATCCTCGATCTAAAAAAAATTTTTTGAGCACATCCTTGATATGAAAAAAATTTTTTTAGTACATCCTCGATCTTAAAAAAATTTTTTTAGTACATCCTCGATCAAAAAAAATTTTTTAATACATCCTCGATCTAAAAAAAATTTTTTTAGTACATCCTTGATATGAAAAAAATTTTTTTAGTACATCCTCGATCTAAAAAAAATTTTTTAGTACATCCTCGATCTAAAAAAAAATTTTTTAGTACAACCTTGATATGAAAAAATTTTTTTTAGTACATCCTCGATCTAAAAAATTTTTTTTAGTACATCCTTGATCTAAAAAAAATTTTTTTAGTACATCCTCGATTTAAAAAAATTTTTTTAGTACATCCTCGATCTAAAAAAAATTTTTTTAGTACATCCTCGATCTAAAAAATTTTTTTAGTACATCCTCGATCTAAAAAAAATTTTTAGAGTACATCCTCGATCAAAAAAAATTTTTTTAGTACATCCTCGATTTAAAAAAAATTTTTTTAGTACATCCTTGATCTAAAAAAATTTTTTTAGTACATCCTCGATCAAAAAAATTTTTTTTAGTACATCCTTGATCTAAAAAAAATTTTTTTAGTACATCCTCGATCTAAAAAAAATTTTTTTAGTACATCTTTGATATGAAAAAAATTTTTTCAGAACATCCTCGATCTAAAAAAATTTTTTAGTACATCCACGATCTAAAAAAAATTTTTTTAGTACATCCTCGATTTAAAAAAATTTTTTCTAGTACATCCTCGATCTAAAAAAATTTTTTTAGTACATCCTCGATCAAAAAAAATTTTTTTAGTACATCCTTGATCTAAAAAAATTTTTTTTGTACATCCTCGATCTAAAAAAATTTTTTTAGTACATCCTCGATCTAAAAAAAATTTTTTTAGTACATCCTCGATCTAAAAAAAATTTTTACAGTACATCCTCGATCTAAAAAAATTTTTTTAGTACATCCTCGATCTAAAAAAATTTTTTTAGTACATCCTCGATCAAAAAAAATTTTTTTAGTACATCCTTGATCTAAAAAAAATTTTTTTAGTACATCCTCGATCTAAAAAAATTTTTTTAGTACATCCTCGATCTAAAAAAAATTTTTTTAGTACATCCTCGATCTAAAAAAATTTTTTTAGTACATCCTCGATTTAAAAAAAATTTTTTTAGTACATCCTCGATCTAAAAAAATTTTTTTAGTACATCCTCGATCTAAAAAAATTTTTTTAGATCGAGGATGTACTAAAAAAATTTTTTTAGCACATCCTCGATTTAAAAAAAATTTTTCTAGTACATCCTCGATCTAAAAAAATTTTTTTAGTACATCCTCGATCTAAAAAAATTTTTTTAGTACATCCTCGATCGAAAAAAATTTTTTTAGTACATCCTTGATATGAAAAAATTTTTTTTAGTACATCCTCGATCTAAAAAAATTTTTTTAGTACATCCTCGATCTAAAAAAAAATTTTTTAGTACATCCTCGATCTAAAAAAATTTTTTTAGTACATCCTCGATTTAAAAAAAATTTTTTTAGTACATCCTCGATCTAAAAAAATTTTTTTAGTACATCCTCGATCTAAAAAAAATTTTTTTAGTGCATCCTTGATATGAAAAAAATTTTTTTAGTACATCCTCGATCTAAAAAATTTTTTTAGTACATCCTCGATCTAAAAAAATTTTTTTAGTACATCCTCGATCTAAAAAAAATTTTTTTAGTACATCCTCGATCTAAAAAAATTTTTTTAGTACATCCTCGATTTAAAAAAAATTTTTTTAGTACATCCTCGATCTAAAAAAATTTTTTTTGTACATCCTCGATCTAAAAAAAATTTTTTTAGTACATCCTCGATCAAAAAAATTTTTTTTAGTACATCCTTGATCTAAAAAAAATTTTTTTAGTACATCCTCGATTTAAAAATAATTTTTTTAGTACATCCTCGATCTAAAAAAATTTTTTTAGTACATCCTCGATCTAAAAAAAATTTTTTTAGTACATCCTTGATATGAAAAAAATTTTTTTAGTACATCCTCGATCTAAAAAAATTTTTTTAGTACATCCTCGATCTAAAAAAAATTTTTTAGTTCATCCTTGATGTAAAAAATTTTTTTTTAGTACATCCTCGATCTAAAAAAATTTTTTTAGTACATCCTCGATCTAAAAAAATTTTTTTAGTACATCCTCGATCTAAAAAAAATTTTTTGAGCACATCCTTGATATGAAAAAAATTTTTTTAGTACATCCTCGATCTTAAAAAAATTTTTTTAGTACATCCTCGATCAAAAAAAATTTTTTAATACATCCTCGATCTAAAAAAAATTTTTTTAGTACATCCTTGATATGAAAAAAATTTTTTTAGTACATCCTCGATCTAAAAAAAATTTTTTAGTACATCCTCGATCTAAAAAAAAATTTTTTAGTACAACCTTGATATGAAAAAATTTTTTTTAGTACATCCTCGATCTAAAAAATTTTTTTTAGTACATCCTTGATCTAAAAAAAATTTTTTTAGTACATCCTCGATTTAAAAAAATTTTTTTAGTACATCCTCGATCTAAAAAAAATTTTTTTAGTACATCCTCGATCTAAAAAATTTTTTTAGTACATCCTCGATCTAAAAAAAATTTTTAGAGTACATCCTCGATCAAAAAAAATTTTTTTAGTACATCCTCGATTTAAAAAAAAATTTTTTTAGTACATCCTTGATCTAAAAAAATTTTTTTAGTACATCCTCGATCAAAAAAATTTTTTTTAGTACATCCTTGATCTAAAAAAAATTTTTTTAGTACATCCTCGATCTAAAAAAAATTTTTTTAGTACATCTTTGATATGAAAAAAATTTTTTCAGAACATCCTCGATCTAAAAAAATTTTTTAGTACATCCACGATCTAAAAAAAATTTTTTTAGTACATCCTCGATTTAAAAAAATTTTTTCTAGTACATCCTCGATCTAAAAAAATTTTTTTAGTACATCCTCGATCAAAAAAAATTTTTTTAGTACATCCTTGATCTAAAAAAATTTTTTTTGTACATCCTCGATCTAAAAAAATTTTTTTAGTACATCCTCGATCTAAAAAAAATTTTTTTAGTACATCCTCGATCTAAAAAAAATTTTTACAGTACATCCTCGATCTAAAAAAATTTTTTTAGTACATCCTCGATCTAAAAAAATTTTTTTAGTACATCCTCGATCAAAAAAAATTTTTTTAGTACATCCTTGATCTAAAAAAAATTTTTTTAGTACATCCTCGATCTAAAAAAATTTTTTTAGTACATCCTCGATCTAAAAAAAATTTTTTTAGTACATCCTCGATCTAAAAAAATTTTTTTAGTACATCCTCGATTTAAAAAAAATTTTTTTAGTACATCCTCGATCTAAAAAAATTTTTTTAGTACATCCTCGATCTAAAAAAATTTTTTTAGATCGAGGATGTACTAAAAAAATTTTTTTAGCACATCCTCGATCTAAAAAAAATTTTTTAGTACATCCTCGATCTAAAAAAATTTTTTTAGTACATCCTCGATCTAAAAAAATTTTTTTAGTACATCCTCGATCGAAAAAAATTTTTTTAGTACATCCTTGATATGAAAAAATTTTTTTTAGTACATCCTCGATCTAAAAAAATTTTTTTAGTACATCCTCGATCTAAAAAAAAATTTTTTAGTACATCCTCGATCTAAAAAAATTTTTTTAGTACATCCTCGATTTAAAAAAAATTTTTTTAGTACATCCTCGATCTAAAAAAATTTTTTTAGTACATCCTCGATCTAAAAAAAATTTTTTTAGTGCATCCTTGATATGAAAAAAATTTTTTTAGTACATCCTCGATCTAAAAAATTTTTTTAGTACATCCTCGATCTAAAAAAATTTTTTTAGTACATCCTCGATCTAAAAAAAATTTTTTTAGTACATCCTCGATCTAAAAAAATTTTTTTAGTACATCCTCGATTTAAAAAAAATTTTTTTAGTACATCCTCGATCTAAAAAAATTTTTTTTGTACATCCTCGATCTAAAAAAAATTTTTTTAGTACATCCTCGATCTAAAAAAATTTTTTTAGTACATCCTCGATTTAAAAAAAATTTTTTTAGTACATCCTCGATCTAAAAAAATTTTTTTAGTACATCCTCGATCTAAAAAAATTTTTTTAGTACATCCTCGATCTAAAAAAATTTTTTTAGTACATCCTTGATCTAAAAAAATTTTTTTAGTACATCCTCGATTTAAAAAAAATTTTTTTAGTACATCCTCGATTTAAAAAAAATTTTTTTAGTACATCCTCGATCTGAAAAAAATTTTTTTAGTACATCCTTGATATGAAAAAAATTTTTTCAGTACATCCTCGATCTAAAAAAATTTTTTAGTACATCCTCGATCTAAAAAAAAATTTTTTAGTACATCCTCGATTTAAAAAAAAATTTTCTAGTACATCCTCGATCTAAAAAAATTTTTTTAGTACATCCTCGATCTAAAAAAATTTTTTTAGTACATCCTCGATCAAAAAAAATTTTTTTAGTACATCCTTGATCTAAAAAAAATTTTTTTAGTACATCCTCGATCTAAAAAAATTTTTTTAGTACATCCTCGATCTAAAAAAAAATTTTTTAGTACAACCTCGATCTAAAAAAATTTTTTTAGTACATCCTCGATTTAAAAAAAATTTTTTTAGTACATCCTCGATCTAAAAAAATTTTTTTAGTACATCCTCGATCTAAAAAAAATTTTTTTAGTACATCCTTGATATGAAAAAAATTTTTTTAGTACATCATCGATCTAAAAAAATTTTTTTAGTACATCCTCGATCTAAAAAAATTTTTTTAGTACATCCTCGATCTAAAAAAAATTTTTTTAGTACATCCTCGATTAAAAAAAATTTTTACAGTACATCCTCGATCTAAAAAAAATTTTTTTAGTACATCCTTGATATGAAAAAAATTTTTTTAGTACATCCTCGATCAAAAAAATTTTTTTAGTACATCCTCGATCTAAAAAAAAATTTTTTAGTACATCCTTGATATGAAAAAATTTTTTTTCGTACATCCTCGATCTAAAAAAATTTTTTTAGTACATCCTCGATCAAAATAAATTTTTTTAGTACATCCTCGATCTAAAAACAATTTTTTTAGTACATCCTTGATATGAAAAAATTTTTTTAGTACATCCTTGACCTAAAAAAAATTTTTTTAGTACATCCTCGATCTAAAAAAATTTTTTTAGTACATCCTTGATCTAAAAAAAATTTTTTTAGTACATCCTCGATTAAAAAAAATTTTTACAGTACATCCTCGATCTAAAAAAAATTTTTTTAGTACATCCTTGATATGAAAAAAATTTTTTTAGTACATCCTCGACCTAAAAAAAATTTTTTTAGTACATCCTCGATCAAAAAAAAATTTTTTTAGTACATCCTCGACCTAAAAAAAATTTTTTTAGTACATCCTCGATCTAAAAAAATTTTTTTAGTACATCCTCGATTTAAAAAAATTTTTTTAGTACATCCTCGATCTAAAAAAATTTTTTTAGTACATCCTCGATCTAAAAAAATTTTTTTAGTACATCCTCGACCTAAAAAAAATTTTTTTAGTACATCCTCGATCTAAAAAAATTTTTTTAGTACATCCTTGATATGAAAAAATTTTTTTTAGTACATCCTCGATCTAAAAAAAATTTTTTAGTACATCCTCGATTTAAAAAAAAAATTTTTAGTACATCCTCGATCTAAAAAAATTTTTTTAGTACATCCTCGATCTAAAAAAAATTTTTTTAGTACATCCTTGATATGAAAAAATTTTTTTTAGTACATCCTCGATTTAAAAAAAATTTTTTAGTACATCCTCGATCTAAAAAAAATTTTTTTAGTACATCCTCGATCTAAAAAAATTTTTTTAGTACATCCTCGATTTAAAAAAAATTTTTTTAGTACATCCTCGATCTAAAAAAATTTGTTTAGTACATCCTCGATCTAAAAAAATTTTTTTTAGTACATCCTTGATATGAAAAAATTTTTTTTAGTACATCCTCGATTTAAAAAAAATTTTTTAGTACATCCTCGATCTAAAAAAAATTTTTTTAGTACATCCTCGATCTAAAAAAATTTTTTTAGTACATCCTCGACCTAAAAAAAATTTTTTTAGTACATCCTCGATCTAAAAAAATTTTTTTAGTACATCCTCGACCTAAAAAAATTTTTTTAGTACATCCTCGATCTAAAAAAATTTTTTTAGTACATCCTCGATTTAAAAAAAATTTTTTTAGTACATCCTCGATTTAAAAAAAATTTTTTAGTACATCCTCGATCTAAAAAAAATTTTTTTAGTACATCCTCGATCTAAAAAAATTTTTTTAGTACATCCTCGACCTAAAAAAAATTTTTTTAGTACATCCTCGATCTAAAAAAATTTTTTTAGTACATCCTCGATTTAAAAAAAATTTTTTTAGTACATCCTCGATTTAAAAAAATTTTTTTAGTACATCCTCGATCTAAAAAAAATTTTTTTAGTACATCCTTGATATGAAAAAATTTTTTTTAGTACATCCTCGATCTAAAAAAATTTTTTTAGTACATCCTCGATTTAAAAAAAATTTTTTTAGTACATCCTCGATTTAAAAAAAATTTTTTTAGTACATCCTCGATTTAAAAAAATTTTTTTAGTACATCCTCGATTTAAAAAAATTTTTTTAGTACATCCTCGATCTAAAAAAAATTTTTTTAGTACATCCTCGATCTAAAAAAAATTTTTTTAGTACATCCTTGATATGAAAAAATTTTTTTTAGTACATCCTCGATTTAAAAAAAATTTTTTAGTACATCCTCGATCTAAAAAAATTTTTTTAGTACATCCTCGATCTAAAAAAATTTTTTTAGTACATCCTCGATCTAAAAAAATTTTTTTAGTACATCCTCGATTTAAAAAAAATTTTTTTAGTACATCCTCGATCTAAAAAAATTTTTTTAGTACATCCTCGATCTAAAAAAAATTTGTTTAGTACATCCTCGATCTAAAAAAATTTTTTTAGTACATCCTCGAATTAAAAAAAAATTTTTTAGTACATCCTCGATTTAAAAAAATTTTTTTAGTACATCCTCGATCTAAAAAAAATTTTTTTAGTACATCCTCGATCTAAAAAAATTTTTTTAGTACATCCTCGACCTAAAAAAAATTTTTTTAGTACATCCTCGATCTAAAAAAATTTTTTTAGTACATCCTCGACCTAAAAAAAATTTTTTTAGTACATCCTCGATCTAAAAAAATTTTTTTAGTACATCCTCGATTTAAAAAAAATTTTTTTTAGTACATCCTCGATTTAAAAAAATTTTTTTAGTACATCCTCGACCTAAAAAAAATTTTTTTAGTACATCCTCGATCTAAAAAAATTTTTTTAGTACATCCTCGATTTAAAAAAAATTTTTTTAGTACATCCTCGATCTAAAAAAATTTTTTTAGTACATCCTCGACCTAAAAAAAATTTTTTTAGTACATCCTCGATCTAAAAAAATTTTTTTAGTACATCCTCGACCTAAAAAAAATATTTTTAGTACATCCTCGACCTAAAAAAAATTTTTTTAGTACATCCTCGATCAAAAAAAATTTTTTTAGTACATCCTCGATTTAAAAAAAATTTTTTTAGTACATCCTCGATCGAAAAAAATTTTTTTAGTACATCCTCGACCTAAAAAAAAATTTTTTAAGTACATCCTCGATCTAAAAAAATTTTTTTAGTACATCCTCGATTTAAAAAAAATTTTTTTAGTACATCCTCGATCTAAAAAAATTTTTTTAGTACATCCTCGATCTAAAAAAAATTTTTTTAGTACATCCTTGATATGAAAAAATTTTTTTAGTACATCCTCGATTTAAAAAAAATTTTTTTAGTACATCCTCGATTTAAAAAAATTTTTTTAGTACATCCTCGATCTAAAAAAATTTTTTTAGTACATCCTCGATCTAAAAAAAATTTTTTTAGTACATCCTCGATTTAAAAAAAATTTTTTTAGTACATCCTCGATTTAAAAAAATTTTTTTAGTACATCCTCGATTTAAAAAAATTTTTTTAGTACATCCTCGATCTAAAAAAAATTTTTTTAGTACATCCTCGATCTAAAAAAAATTTTTTTAGTACAACCTTGATATGAAAAAATTTTTTTTAGTACATCCTCGATTTAAAAAAAATTTTTTAGTACATCCTCGATCTAAAAAAAATTTTTTAGCACATCCTCGATCTAAAAAAATTTTTTTAGTACATCCTCGATCTAAAAAAAATTTTTTTAGTACATCCTCGATCTAAAAAAATTTTTTTAGTACATCCTCGATTTAAAAAAAATTTTTTTAGTACATCCTCGATCTAAAAAAATTTTTTTAGTACATCCTCGATCTAAAAAAAATTTTTTTAGTACATCCTCGATCTAAAAAAATTTTTTTAGTACATCCTCGATTTAAAAAAAATTTTTTTAGTACATCCTCGATTTAAAAAAATTTTTTTAGTACATCCTTGATTTAAAAAAAAATTTTTTAGTACAACCTCGATCTAAAAAAATTTTTTTAGTACATCCTCGATTTAAAAAAAATTTTTAAGTACATCCTCGATTTAAAAAAAATTTTTTTTGTACATCCTCGATCTAAAAAAATTTTTTTAGTACATCCTCGACCTAAAAAAAATTTTTTTAGTACATCCTCGATCTAAAAAAATTTTTTTAGTACATCCTTGATATGAAAAAAATTTTTTTAGCACATCCTCGATCTAAAAAAAAATTTTTTTAGTACATCCTCGACCTAAAAAAAATTTTTTTAGTACATCCTCGATTTAAAAAAAATTTTTAAGTACATCCTCGATTTAAAAAAAAATTTTTTTGTACATCCTCGATCTAAAAAAAATTTTTTTAGTACATCCTCGATCTAAAAAAATTTTTTTAGTACATCCTCGATCTAAAAAAAATTTTTTTAGTACATCCTCGATCTAAAAAAATTTTTTTAGTACATCCTCGATTAAAAAAAAATTTTTTTAGTACATCCTCGATCTAAAAAAATTTTTTTAGTACATCCTCGATCTAAAAAAAATTTTTTTAGTACATCCTCGATTTAAAAAAAATTTTTTTAGTACATCCTCGATCTAAAAAAATTTTTTTAGTACATCCTCGATCTAAAAAAAATTTTTTTAGTACATCCTCGATCTAAAAAAATTTTTTTAGTACATCCTCGATCTAAAAAAATTTTTTAGTACATCCTCGATCTAAAAAAAATTTTTTTAGTACATCCTCGATTTAAAAAAAATTTTTCTAGTACATCCTCGATCTAAAAAAATTTTTTTAGTACATCCTCGATCTAAAAAAATTTTTTTAGTACATCCTCGATTAAAAAAAAATTTTTTTAGTACGTCCTCGATCTAAAAAAATTTTTTTAGTACATCCTCGATCTAAAAAAAATTTTTTTAGTACATCCTCGATCTAAAAAAATTTTTTTAGTACATCCTCGATTTAAAAAAAATTTTTTAGTACATCCTCGATCAAAAAAAAATGTTTTAGTACATCCTCGATCTAAAAAAATTTTTTTAGTACATCCTTGATTTAAAAAAAATTTTTCTAGTACATCCTCGATCTAAAAAAAATTTTTTTAGTACATCCTCGATCTAAAAAAATTTTTTTAGTACATCCTCGATCTAAAAAAAATTTTTTTAGTACATCCTCGATCTAAAAAAATTTTTTTAGTACATCCTCGATTAAAAAAAAATTTTTTTTAGTACATCCTCGATCTAAAAAAATTTTTTTAGTACATCCTCGATCTAAAAAAAATTTTTTTAGTACATCCTCGATTTAAAAAAAATTTTTTTTAATACATCCTCGATCTAAAAAAATTTTTTAGTACATCCTCGATCTAAAAAAAAATTTTTTTAGTACATCCTCGATCTAAAAAAATTTTTTTAGTACATCCTCGATCTAAAAAAATTTTTTAGTACATCCTCGATCTAAAAAAAATTTTTTTAGTACATCCTCGATTTAAAAAAAATTTTTCTAGTACATCCTCGATCTAAAAAAATTTTTTTAGTACATCCTCGATCTAAAAAAATTTTTTTAGTACATCCTCGATCTAAAAAAAATTTTTTTAGTACATCCTCGATCTAAAAAAATTTTTTTAGTACATCCTCGATCTAAAAAAATTTTTTTAGTACATCCTCGATCTAAAAAAAATTTTTTTAGTACATCCTCGATCTAAAAAAATTTTTTTAGTGCATCCTCGATCTAAAAAAAATTTTTTTAGTACATCCTTGATATGAAAAAAATTTTTTTAGTACATCCTCGATCAAAAAAAATTTTTTTAGTACATCCTCGATCTAAAAAAAATTTTTTTAGTACATCCTTGATATGAAAAAAATTTTTTTAGTACATCCTCGATCTAAAAAAATTTTTTAGTACATCCTCGATCTAAAAAAAAATTTTTTTAGTACATCCTAGATAAAAAAAAATTTTTTTAGTACATCCTCGATCTAAAAAAAATTTTTTTAGTACATCCTCGATCTAAAAAAATTTGTTTAGTACATCCTCGATCTAAAAAAATTTTTTTAGTACATCCTCGATCTAAAAAAAATTTTTTTAGTACATCCTCGATCTAAAAAAAATTTTTTTAGTACATCCTCGATCTAAAAAAAATTTTTTTTAGTACATCCTCGATCTAAAAAATTTTTTTAGTACATCCTCGATCTAAAAAAAATTTTTTTAGTACATCCTCGATCTAAAAAAATTTTTTTAGTACATCCTCGATTAAAAAAAAATTTTTTTAGTACATCCTCGATCAAAAAAAAATTTTTTTTAGTACATCCTCGATCTAAAAAATTTTTTTAGTACATCCTCGATCTAAAAAAAATTTTTTTAGTACATCCTCGATCTAAAAAAATTTTTTTAGTACATCCTCGATTAAAAAAAAATTTTTTTAGTACATCCTCGATCTAAAAAAATTTTTTTAGTACATCCTCGATTTAAAAAAAATTTTTTAGTACATCCTCGATCAAAAAAAAATGTTTTTAGTACATCCTCGATCTAAAAAAATTTTTTTAGTACATCCTTGATTTAAAAAAAATTTTTCTAGTACATCCTCGATCTAAAAAAAATTTTTTTAGTACATCCTCGATCTAAAAAAATTTTTTTAGTACATCCTCGATCTAAAAAAAATTTTTTTAGTACATCCTCGATCTAAAAAAATTTTTTTAGTACATCCTCGATTAAAAAAAAATTTTTTTAGTACATCCTCGATCTAAAAAAATTTTTTTAGTACATCCTCGATCTAAAAAAAATTTTTTTAGTACATCCTCGATTTAAAAAAAATTTTTTTAGTACATCCTCGATCTAAAAAAATTTTTTAGTACATCCTCGATCTAAAAAAAATTTTTTTAGTACATCCTCGATCTAAAAAAATTTTTTTAGTACATCCTCGATTTAAAAAAAATTTTTTAGTACATCCTCGATCAAAAAAAAATTTTTTTAGTACATCCTCGATCTAAAAAAATTTTTTTAGTACATCCTCGATTTAAAAAAAATTTTTTTAGTACATCCTTGATATGAAAAAAATTTTTTTAGTACATCCTCGATCTAAAAAAATTTTTTTAGTACATCCTCGATCTAAAAAAAATTTTTTTAGTACATCCTCGATCTAAAAAAAATTTTTTTAGTACATCCTCGATCTAAAAAAATTTTTTTAGTACATCCTCGATCTAAAAAAATTTTTTTAGTACATCCTCGATCTAAAAAAATTTTTTTAGTACATCCTCGATTTAAAAAAAATTTTTTTAGTACATCCTCGATCTAAAAAAATTTTTTTAGTACATCCTCGATCTAAAAAAAATTTTTTTAGTACATCCTCGATCTAAAAAAATTTTTTTAGTACATCCTCGATCTAAAAAAATTTTTTAGTACATCCTCGATCTAAAAAAAATTTTTTTAGTACATCCTCGATTTAAAAAAAGTTTTTCTAGTACATCCTCGATCTAAAAAAATTTTTTTAGTACATCCTCGATCTAAAAAAATTTTTTTAGTACATCCTCGATCTAAAAAAAATTTTTTTAGTACATCCTCGATCTAAAAAAATTTTTTTAGTACATCCTCGATCTAAAAAAATTTTTTTAGTACATCCTCGATCTAAAAAAAATTTTTTTAGTACATCCTCGATCTAAAAAAATTTTTTTAGTACATCCTCGATTAAAAAAAAATTTTTTTAGTACATCCTCGATCTAAAAAATTTTTTTTAGTACATCCTCGATCTAAAAAAAATTTTTTTAGTACATCCTCGATCTAAAAAAATTTTTTTAGTACATCCTCGATTTAAAAAAAATTTTTTAGTACATCCTCGATCAAAAAAAAATGTTTTTAGTACATCCTCGATCTAAAAAAATTTTTTTAGTACATCCTTGATTTAAAAAAAATTTTTTCTAGTACATCCTCGATCTAAAAAAAAATTTTTTTAGTACATCCTCGATCTAAAAAAATTTTTTTAGTACATCCTCGATCTAAAAAAAATTTTTTTAGTACATCCTCGATCTAAAAAAATTTTTTTAGTACATCCTCGATTAAAAAAAAATTTTTTTAGTACATCCTCGATCTAAAAAAATTTTTTTAGTACATCCTCGATCTAAAAAAAATTTTTTTAGTACATCCTCGATTTAAAAAAAAATTTTTTTAGTACATCCTCGATCTAAAAAAATTTTTTAGTACATCCTCGATCTAAAAAAAATTTTTTTAGTACATCCTCGATCTAAAAAAATTTTTTTAGTACATCCTCGATCTAAAAAAATTTTTTAGTACATCCTCGATCTAAAAAAAATTTTTTTAGTACATCCTCGATTTAAAAAAAATTTTTCTAGTACATCCTCGATCTAAAAAAATTTTTTTAGTACATCCTCGATCTAAAAAAAATTTTTTTAGTACATCCTCGATCTAAAAAAAATTTTTTTAGTACATCCTCGATCTAAAAAAATTTTTTTAGTACATCCTCGATCTAAAAAAATTTTTTTAGTACATCCTCGATCTAAAAAAAATTTTTTTAGTACATCCTCGATCTAAAAAAATTTTTTTAGTACATCCTCGATTAAAAAAAAAATTTTTTTAGTACATCCTCGATCTAAAAAAATTTTTTTAGTACATCCTCGATCTAAAAAAAATTTTTTTAGTACATCCTCGATTAAAAAAAAATTTTTTTAGTACATCCTCGATCTAAAAAAATTTTTTTAGTACATCCTCGATCTAAAAAAAATTTTTTTAGTACATCCTCGATCTAAAAAAATTTTTTTAGTACATCCTCGATTTAAAAAAAATTTTTTAGTACATCCTCGATCAAAAAAAAATGTTTTTAGTACATCCTCGATCTAAAAAAATTTTTTTAGTACATCCTTGATTTAAAAAAAATTTTTCTAGTACATCCTCGATCTAAAAAAAATTTTTTTAGTACATCCTCGATCTAAAAAAATTTTTTTAGTACATCCTCGATTAAAAAAAAATTTTTTTAGTACATCCTCGATCTAAAAAAATTTTTTTAGTACATCCTCGATCTAAAAAAAATTTTTTTAGTACATCCTCGATTTAAAAAAAATTTTTTTAGTACATCCTCGATCTAAAAAAATTTTTTAGTACATCCTCGATCTAAAAAAAATTTTTTTAGTACATCCTCGATCTAAAAAAATTTTTTTAGTACATCCTCGATTTAAAAAAAATTTTTTAGTACATCCTCGATCAAAAAAAAATTTTTTTAGTACATCCTCGATCTAAAAAAATTTTTTTAGTACATCCTCGATTTAAAAAAAATTTTTTTTAGTACATCCTTGATATGAAAAAAATTTTTTTAGTACATCCTCGATCTAAAAAAATTTTTTTAGTACATCCTCGATCTAAAAAAAATTTTTTTAGTACATCCTCGATCTAAAAAAAATTTTTTTAGTACATCCTCGATCTAAAAAAATTTTTTTAGTACATCCTCGATCTAAAAAAATTTTTTTAGTACATCCTCGATCTAAAAAAATTTTTTTAGTACATCCTCGATTTAAAAAAAATTTTTTTAGTACATCCTCGATCTAAAAAAATTTTTTTAGTACATCCTCGATCTAAAAAAAATTTTTTTAGTACATCCTCGATCTAAAAAAATTTTTTTAGTACATCCTCGATCTAAAAAAATTTTTTAGTACATCCTCGATCTAAAAAAAATTTTTTTAGTACATCCTCGATTTAAAAAAAGTTTTTCTAGTACATCCTCGATCTAAAAAAATTTTTTTAGTACATCCTCGATCTAAAAAAATTTTTTTAGTACATCCTCGATCTAAAAAAAATTTTTTTAGTACATCCTCGATCTAAAAAAATTTTTTTAGTACATCCTCGATCTAAAAAAATTTTTTTAGTACATCCTCGATCTAAAAAAAATTTTTTTAGTACATCCTCGATCTAAAAAAATTTTTTTAGTACATCCTCGATTAAAAAAAAATTTTTTTAGTACATCCTCGATCTAAAAAAATTTTTTTAGTACATCCTCGATCTAAAAAAAATTTTTTTAGTACATCCTCGATCTAAAAAAATTTTTTTAGTACATCCTCGATTTAAAAAAAATTTTTTATTACATCCTCGATCAAAAAAAAATGTTTTTAGTACATCCTCGATCTAAAAAAATTTTTTTAGTACATCCTTGATTTAAAAAAAATTTTTCTAGTACATCCTCGATCTAAAAAAAATTTTTTTAGTACATCCTCGATCTAAAAAAATTTTTTTAGTACATCCTCGATCTAAAAAAAATTTTTTTAGTACATCCTCGATCTAAAAAAATTTTTTTAGTACATCCTCGATTAAAAAAAAATTTTTTTAGTACATCCTCGATCTAAAAAAATTTTTTTAGTACATCCTCGATCTAAAAAAAATTTTTTTAGTACATCCTCGATTTAAAAAAAATTTTTTTAGTACATCCTCGATCTAAAAAAATTTTTTAGTACATCCTCGATCTAAAAAAAATTTTTTTAGTACATCCTCGATCTAAAAAAATTTTTTTAGTACATCCTCGATCTAAAAAAATTTTTTAGTACATCCTCGATCTAAAAAAAATTTTTTTAGTACATCCTCGATTTAAAAAAAATTTTTCTAGTACATCCTCGATCTAAAAAAATTTTTTTAGTACATCCTCGATCTAAAAAAATTTTTTTAGTACATCCTCGATCTAAAAAAAATTTTTTTAGTACATCCTCGATCTAAAAAAATTTTTTTAGTACATCCTCGATCTAAAAAAATTTTTTTAGTACATCCTCGATCTAAAAAAAATTTTTTTAGTACATCCTCGATCTAAAAAAATTTTTTTAGTACATCCTCGATTAAAAAAAAATTTTTTTAGTACATCCTCGATCTAAAAAAATTTTTTTAGTACATCCTCGATCTAAAAAAAATTTTTTTAGTACATCCTCGATCTAAAAAAATTTTTTTAGTACATCCTCGATTTAAAAAAAATTTTTTAGTACATCCTCGATCAAAAAAAAATGTTTTTAGTACATCCTCGATCTAAAAAAATTTTTTTAGTACATCCTTGATTTAAAAAAAATTTTTCTAGTACATCCTCGATCTAAAAAAAATTTTTTTAGTACATCCTCGATCTAAAAAAATTTTTTTAGTACATCCTCGATCTAAAAAAAATTTTTTTAGTACATCCTCGATCTAAAAAAATTTTTTTAGTACATCCTCGATTAAAAAAAAATTTTTTTAGTACATCCTCGATCTAAAAAAATTTTTTTAGTACATCCTCGATCTAAAAAAAATTTTTTTAGTACATCCTCGATTTAAAAAAAATTTTTTTAGTACATCCTCGATCTAAAAAAATTTTTTAGTACATCCTCGATCTAAAAAAAATTTTTTTAGTACATCCTCGATCTAAAAAAATTTTTTTAGTACATCCTCGATTTAAAAAAAAAATTTTTTAGTACATCCTCGATCAAAAAAAAATTTTTTTAGTACATCCTCGATCTAAAAAAATTTTTTTAGTACATCCTCGATTTAAAAAAAATTTTTTTAGTACATCCTCGATCTAAAAAAATTTTTTTAGTACATCCTCGATCTAAAAAAATTTTTTTAGTACATCCTCGATCAAAAAAAAATTTTTTTAGTACATCCTCGATCTAAAAAAATTTTTTTAGTACATCCTCGATTAAAAAAAAATTTTTTTAGTACATCCTCGATCTAAAAAAATTTTTTTAGTACATCCTCGATCTAAAAAAAATTTTTTTAGTACATCCTCGATCTAAAAAAATTTTTTTAGTACATCCTCGATTTAAAAAAAATTTTTTAGTACATCCTCGATCAAAAAAAAATGTTTTTAGTACATCCTCGATCTAAAAAAATTTTTTTAGTACATCCTTGATTTAAAAAAAATTTTTCTAGTACATCCTCGATCTAAAAAAAAATTTTTTTAGTACATCCTCGATCTAAAAAAATTTTTTTAGTACATCCTCGATTAAAAAAAAATTTTTTTAGTACATCCTCGATCTAAAAAAATTTTTTTAGTACATCCTCGATCTAAAAAAAATTTTTTTAGTACATCCTCGATTTAAAAAAAATTTTTTTAGTACATCCTCGATCTAAAAAAATTTTTTAGTACATCCTCGATCTAAAAAAAATTTTTTTAGTACATCCTCGATCTAAAAAAATTGTTTTAGTACATCCTCGATTTAAAAAAAATTTTTTAGTACATCCTCGATCAAAAAAAAATTTTTTTAGTACATCCTCGATCTAAAAAAATTTTTTTAGTACATCCTCGATTTAAAAAAAATTTTTTTAGTACATCCTTGATATGAAAAAAATTTTTTTAGTACATCCTCGATCTAAAAAAATTTTTTTAGTACATCCTCGATCTAAAAAAAATTTTTTTAGTACATCCTCGATCTAAAAAAAATTTTTTTAGTACATCCTCGATCTAAAAAAATTTTTTTAGTACATCCTCGATCTAAAAAAATTTTTTTAGTACATCCTCGATCTAAAAAAATTTTTTTAGTACATCCTCGATTTAAAAAAAATTTTTTTAGTACATCCTCGATCTAAAAAAATTTTTTTAGTACATCCTCGATCTAAAAAAAATTTTTTTAGTACATCCTCGATCTAAAAAAATTTTTTTAGTACATCCTCGATCTAAAAAAATTTTTTAGTACATCCTCGATCTAAAAAAAATTTTTTTAGTACATCCTCGATTTAAAAAAAGTTTTTCTAGTACATCCTCGATCTAAAAAAATTTTTTTAGTACATCCTCGATCTAAAAAAATTTTTTTAGTACATCCTCGATCTAAAAAAAATTTTTTTAGTACATCCTCGATCTAAAAAAATTTTTTTAGTACATCCTCGATCTAAAAAAATTTTTTTAGTACATCCTCGATCTAAAAAAAATTTTTTTAGTACATCCTCGATCTAAAAAAATTTTTTTAGTACATCCTCGATTAAAAAAAAATTTTTTTAGTACATCCTCGATCTAAAAAAATTTTTTTAGTACATCCTCGATCTAAAAAAAATTTTTTTAGTACATCCTCGATCTAAAAAAATTTTTTTAGTACATCCTCGATTTAAAAAAAATTTTTTAGTACATCCTCGATCAAAAAAAAATGTTTTTAGTACATCCTCGATCTAAAAAAATTTTTTTAGTACATCCTTGATTTAAAAAAAATTTTTCTAGTACATCCTCGATCTAAAAAAAATTTTTTTAGTACATCCTCGATCTAAAAAAATTTTTTTAGTACATCCTCGATCTAAAAAAAATTTTTTTAGTACATCCTCGATCTAAAAAAATTTTTTTAGTACATCCTCGATTAAAAAAAAATTTTTTTAGTACATCCTCGATCTAAAAAAATTTTTTTAGTACATCCTCGATCTAAAAAAAATTTTTTTAGTACATCCTCGATTTAAAAAAAATTTTTTTAGTACATCCTCGATCTAAAAAAATTTTTTAGTACATCCTCGATCTAAAAAAAATTTTTTTAGTACATCCTCGATCTAAAAAAATTTTTTTAGTACATCCTCGATCTAAAAAAATTTTTTAGTACATCCTCGATCTAAAAAAAATTTTTTTAATACATCCTCGATTTAAAAAAAATTTTTCTAGTACATCCTCGATCTAAAAAAATTTTTTTAGTACATCCTCGATCTAAAAAAATTTTTTTAGTACATCCTCGATCTAAAAAAAATTTTTTTAGTACATCCTCGATCTAAAAAAATTTTTTTAGTACATCCTCGATCTAAAAAAATTTTTTTAGTACATCCTCGATCTAAAAAAAATTTTTTTAGTACATCCTCGATCTAAAAAAATTTTTTTAGTACATCCTCGATTAAAAAAAAATTTTTTTAGTACATCCTCGATCTAAAAAAATTTTTTTAGTACATCCTCGATCTAAAAAAAATTTTTTTAGTACATCCTCGATCTAAAAAAATTTTTTTAGTACATCCTCGATTTAAAAAAAATTTTTTAGTACATCCTCGATCAAAAAAAAATGTTTTTAGTACATCCTCGATCTAAAAAAATTTTTTTAGTACATCCTTGATTTAAAAAAAATTTTTCTAGTACATCCTCGATCTAAAAAAAATTTTTTTAGTACATCCTCGATCTAAAAAAATTTTTTTAGTACATCCTCGATCTAAAAAAAATTTTTTTAGTACATCCTCGATCTAAAAAAATTTTTTTAGTACATCCTCGATTAAAAAAAAATTTTTTTAGTACATCCTCGATCTAAAAAAATTTTTTTAGTACATCCTCGATCTAAAAAAAATTTTTTTAGTACATCCTCGATTTAAAAAAAATTTTTTTAGTACATCCTCGATCTAAAAAAATTTTTTAGTACATCCTCGATCTAAAAAAAATTTTTTTAGTACATCCTCGATCTAAAAAAATTTTTTTAGTACATCCTCGATTTAAAAAAAAAATTTTTTAGTACATCCTCGATCAAAAAAAAATTTTTTTAGTACATCCTCGATCTAAAAAAATTTTTTTAGTACATCCTCGATTTAAAAAAAATTTTTTTAGTACATCCTCGATCTAAAAAAATTTTTTTAGTACATCCTCGATCTAAAAAAATTTTTTTAGTACATCCTCGATCAAAAAAAAATTTTTTTAGTACATCCTCGATCTAAAAAAATTTTTTTAGTACATCCTCGATTTAAAAAAAATTTTTTTAGTACATCCTCGATCTAAAAAAATTTTTTTAGTACATCCTCGATCTAAAAAAATTTTTATAGTACATCCTCGATTAAAAAAAAAATTTTTTAGTACATCCTCGATCTAAAAAAATTTTTTTAGTACATCCTCGATCTAAAAAAAAATTTTTTTAATACATCTTCGATCTAAAAAAATTTTTTTAGTACATCCTCGATTTAAAAAAAATTTTTTAGTACATCCTCGATCAAAAAAAAATTTTTTTAGTACATCCTCGATCTAAAAAAATTTTTTTAGTACATCCTCGATTTAAAAAAAATTTTTTTAGTACATCCTCGATCTAAAAAAATTTTTTTAGTACATCCTCGATCTAAAAAAATTTTTTTAGTACATCCTCGATTTAAAAAAAATTTTTTTAGTACATCCTCGATCAAAAAAAAATTTTTTTAGTACATCCTCGATCTAAAAAATTTTTTTAGTACATCCTCGATTTAAAAAAAATTTTTTTAGTACATCCTCGATCTAAAAAAATTTTTTTAGTACATCCTCGATCTAAAAAAATTTTTTTAGTACATCCTCGATCTAAAAAAATTTTTTTAGTACATCCTCGATCTAAAAAAATTTTTTAGTACATCCTCGATCTAAAAAAAATTTTTTTAGTACATCCTCGATTTAAAAAAAATTTTTCTAGTACATCCTCGATCTAAAAAAAATTTTTTTAGTACATCCTCGATCTAAAAAAATTTTTTTAGTACATCCTCGATCTAAAAAAAATTTTTTTAGTACATCCTCGATCTAAAAAAATTTTTTTAGTACATCCTCGATTAAAAAAAAATTTTTTTAGTACATCCTCGATCTAAAAAAATTTTTTTAGTACATCCTCGATATAAAAAAAATTTTTTTAGTACATCCTCGATCTAAAAAAATTTTTGTAGTACATCCTCGATTTAAAAAAAATTTTTTAGTACATCCTCGATCAAAAAAAAATTTTTTTAGTACATCCTCGATCTAAAAAAATTTTTTTAGTACATCCTCGATTTAAAAAAAATTTTTTTAGTACATCCTCGATCTAAAAAAATTTTTTTAGTACATCCTCGATCTAAAAAAATTTTTTTAGTACATCCTCGATCTAAAAAAAATTTTTTAGTACATCCTCGATCTAAAAAAATTTTTTTAGTACATCCTCGATTTAAAAAAATTTTTTTTAGTACATCCTCGATCTAAAAAAAATTTTTTTAGTACATCCTCGATCTAAAAAAATTTTTTTAGTACATCCTCGATCTAAAAAAATTTTTTTAGTACATCCTCGATTTAAAAAAAATTTTTTTAGTACATCCTCGATCTAAAAAATTTTTTTTAGTACATCCTCGATCTAAAAAAAATTTTTTTAGTACATCCTCGATCTAAAAAAATTTTTTTAGTACATCCTCGATCTAAATAAATTTTTTTAGTACATCCTCGATCTAAAAAAATTTTTTTAGTACATCCTCGATCTAAAAAAATTTTTTTAGTACATCCTCGATCTAAAAAAATTTTTTAGTACATCCTCGATTTAAAAAAAATTTTTTTAGTACATCTTCGATTTAAAAAAAAATTTTTCTAGTACATCCTCGATCTAAAAAAATTTTTTTAGTACATCCTCGATCAAAAAAAAATTTTTTTAGTACATCCTCGATCTAAAAAAATTTTTTTAGTACATCCTCGACCTAAAAAAAATTTTTTTAGTACATCCTCGATTTAAAAAAAATTTTTTTAGTACATCCTCGATCTAAAAAATTTTTTTTAGTACATCCTCGATCTAAAAAAAATTTTTTTAGTACATCCTCGATCTAAAAAAATTTTTTTAGTACATCCTCGATCTAAAAAATTTTTTTTAGTACATCCTCGATCTAAAAAAATTTTTTTAGTACATCCTCGATCTAAAAAAATTTTTTTAGTACATCCTCGATCTAAAAAAATTTTTTAGTACATCCTCGATTTAAAAAAATTTTTTTTAGTACATCTTCGATTTAAAAAAAAAATTTTCTAGTACATCCTCGATCTAAAAAAATTTTTTTAGTACATCCTCGATCTAAAAAAATTTTTTTAGTACATCCTCGATCAAAAAAAAATTTTTTTAGTACATCCTCGATCAAAAAAAAATTTTTTTAGTACATCCTCGATCTAAAAAAATTTTTTTAGTACATCCTCGATTTAAAAAAAATTTTTTTAGTACATCCTCGATCTAAAAAAATTTTTTTAGTACATCCTCGATCTAAAAAAAATTTTTTTAGTACATCCTCGATCTAAAAAAATTTTTTTAGTACATCCTCGATCTAAAAAAAATTTTTTTAGTACATCCTCGATCAAAAAAAAATTTTTTTAGTACATCCTCGATCTAAAAACATTTTTTTAGTACATCCTCGATTTAAAAAAAATTTTTTTAGTACATCCTCGATCTAAAAAAATTTTTTTAGTACATCCTCGATCTAAAAAAATTTTTTTAGTACATCCTCGATCTAAAAAAAATTTTTTTAGTACATCCTCGATCTAAAAAAAATTTTTTTAGTACATCCTCGATCTTAAAACATTTTTTTAGTACATCCTCGATTTAAAAAAAATTTTTTTAGTACATCCTCGATCTAAAAAAATTTTTTTAGTACATCCTCGATCTAAAAAAAATTTTTTTAGTACATCCTTGATATGAAAAAAATTTTTTTAGTACATCCTCGATCTAAAAAAATTTTTTTAGTACATCCTCGATCTAAAAAAAATTTTTTTAGTACATCCTCGATCTAAAAAAAATTTTTTTAGTACATCCTCGATCTAAAAAAATTTTTTTAGAACATCCTCGATCTAAAAAAAATTTTTTTAGTACATCCTCGATCTAAAAAAATTTTTTTAGTACATCCTCGATTTAAAAAAAATTTTTTAGTACATCCTCGATCTAAAAAAAATTTTTTTAGTACATCCTCGATCTAAAAAAATTTTTTTAGTACATCCTCGATCTAAAAAAATTTTTTAGTACATCCTCGATCTAAAAAAAATTTTTTTAGTACATCCTCGATTTAAAAAAAATTTTTCTAGTACATCCTCGATCTAAAAAAAATTTTTTTAGTACATCCTCGATCTAAAAAAATTTTTTTAGTACATCCTCGATCTAAAAAAAATTTTTTTAGTACATCCTCGATCTAAAAAAATTATTTTAGTACATCCTCGATTTAAAAAAAATTTTTTTAGTACATCCTCGATCTAAAAAAAATTTTTTTAGTACATCCTCGATCTAAAAAAATTTTTTTAGTACATCCTCGATCTAAAAAAAATTTTTTTAGTACATCCTCGATCTAAAAAAATTTTTTTAGTACATCCTCGATCTAAAAAAAATTTTTTTAGTACATCCTCGATCTAAAAAAAATTTTTTTAGTACATCCTCGATCTAAAAAAATTTTTTTAGTACATCCTCGATCTAAAAAAAATTTTTTTAGTACATCCTCGATCTAAAAAAATTTTTTTAGTACATCCTCGATTTAAAAAAAATTTTTTTAGTACATCCTCGATCTAAAAAAATTTTTTTAGTACATCCTCGATCTAAAAAAAATTTTTTTAGTACATCCTCGATCTAAAAAAATTTTTTTAGTACATCCTCGATTTAAAAAAAATTTTTTTAGTACATCCTCGATCTAAAAAAATTTTTTTAGTACATCCTCGATCTAAAAAAAATTTTTTAGTACATCCTCGATCTAAAAAAATTTTTTTAGTACATCCTCGATCTAAAAAAAATTTTTTTAGTACATCCTCGATCTAAAAAAATTTTTTAGTACATCCACGATTTAAAAAAAATTTTTTTAGTACATCCTCGATCTAAAAAAATTTTTTTAGTACATCCTCGATCTAAAAAAAATTTTTTAGTACATCCTCGATCAAAAAAAAATTTTTTTAGTACATCCTCGATTTAAAAAAAATTTTTCTAGTACATCCTCGATCTAAAAAAAATTTTTTTAGGACATCCTCGATCTAAAAAAATTTTTTTAGTACATCCTCGATCTAAAAAAAATTTTTTTAGTACATCCTCGATCTAAAAAAATTTTTTTAGTACATCCTCGATTTAAAAAAAATTTTTTTAGTACATCCTCGATCTAAAAAAATTTTTTTAGTACATCCTCGATCTAAAAAAAATTTTTTTAGTACATCCTCGATCTAAAAAAATTTTTTTAGTACATCCTCGATTTAAAAAAAATTTTTTTAGTACATCCTCGATCTAAAAAAATTTTTTTAGTACATCCTCGATCTAAAAAAAAATTTTTTAGTACATCCTCGATCTAAAAAAATTTTTTTAGTACATCCTCGATTTAAAAAAAATTTTTTTAGTACATCCTCGATCTAAAAAAATTTTTTTAGTACATCCTCGATCTAAAAAAAATTTTTTAGTACATCCTCGATCTAAAAAAATTTTTTTAGTACATCCTCGATCTAAAAAAAAATTTTTTTAGTACATCCTCGATCTAAAAAAATATTTTTAGTACATCCTCGATCTAAAAAAAATTTTTTTAGTACATCCTCGGTCTAAAAAAATTTTTTTAGTACATCCTCGATCTAAAAAAAATTTTTTTAGTACATCCTCGATCTAAAAAAATTTTTTTAGTACATCCTCGATCTAAAAAAATTTTTTAGTACATCCTCGATCTAAAAAAAATTTTTTTAGTACATCCTCGATTTAAAAAAAATTTTTATAGTACATCCTCGATCTAAAAAAATTTTTTTAGTACATCCTCGATCTAAAAAAATTTTTTTAGTACATCCTCGATCTAAAAAAAATTTTTTTAGTACATCCTCGATCTAAAAAAATTTGTTTAGTACATCCTCGATCTAAAAAAATTTTTTTAGTACATCCTCGATCTAAAAAAAATTTTTTTAGTACATCCTCGATCTAAAAAAAATTTTTTTAGTACATCCTCGATCTAAAAAAAATTTTTTTTAGTACATCCTCGATCTAAAAAATTTTTTTAGTACATCCTCGATCTAAAAAAAATTTTTTTAGTACATCCTCGATCTAAAAAAATTTTTTTAGTACATCCTCGATTAAAAAAAAATTTTTTTAGTACATCCTCGATCAAAAAAAAATTTTTTTTAGTACATCCTCGATCTAAAAAATTTTTTTAGTACATCCTCGATCTAAAAAAAATTTTTTTAGTACATCCTCGATCTAAAAAAATTTTTTTAGTACATCCTCGATTAAAAAAAAATTTTTTTAGTACATCCTCGATCTAAAAAAATTTTTTTAGTACATCCTCGATTTAAAAAAAAATTTTTTAGTACATCCTCGATCAAAAAAAAATGTTTTTAGTACATCCTCGATCTAAAAAAATTTTTTTAGTACATCCTTGATTTAAAAAAAATTTTTCTAGTACATCCTCGATCTAAAAAAAATTTTTTTAGTACATCCTCGATCTAAAAAAATTTTTTTAGTACATCCTCGATCTAAAAAAAATTTTTTTAGTACATCCTCGATCTAAAAAAATTTTTTTAGTACATCCTCGATTAAAAAAAAATTTTTTTAGTACATCCTCGATCTAAAAAAATTTTTTTAGTACATCCTCGATCTAAAAAAAATTTTTTTAGTACATCCTCGATTTAAAAAAAATTTTTTTAGTACATCCTCGATCTAAAAAAATTTTTTAGTACATCCTCGATCTAAAAAAAATTTTTTTAGTACATCCTCGATCTAAAAAAATTTTTTTAGTACATCCTCGATTTAAAAAAAATTTTTTAGTACATCCTCGATCAAAAAAAAATTTTTTTAGTACATCCTCGATCTAAAAAAATTTTTTTAGTACATCCTCGATTTAAAAAAAATTTTTTTAGTACATCCTTGATATGAAAAAAATTTTTTTAGTACATCCTCGATCTAAAAAAATTTTTTTAGTACATCCTCGATCTAAAAAAAATTTTTTTAGTACATCCTCGATCTAAAAAAAATTTTTTTAGTACATCCTCGATCTAAAAAAATTTTTTTAGTACATCCTCGATCTAAAAAAATTTTTTTAGTACATCCTCGATCTAAAAAAATTTTTTTAGTACATCCTCGATTTAAAAAAAATTTTTTTAGTACATCCTCGATCTAAAAAAATTTTTTTAGTACATCCTCGATCTAAAAAAAATTTTTTTAGTACATCCTCGATCTAAAAAAATTTTTTTAGTACATCCTCGATCTAAAAAAATTTTTTAGTACATCCTCGATCTAAAAAAAATTTTTTTAGTACATCCTCGATTTAAAAAAAGTTTTTCTAGTACATCCTCGATCTAAAAAAATTTTTTTAGTACATCCTCGATCTAAAAAAATTTTTTTAGTACATCCTCGATCTAAAAAAAATTTTTTTAGTACATCCTCGATCTAAAAAAATTTTTTTAGTACATCCTCGATCTAAAAAAATTTTTTTAGTACATCCTCGATCTAAAAAAAATTTTTTTAGTACATCCTCGATCTAAAAAAATTTTTTTAGTACATCCTCGATTAAAAAAAAATTTTTTTAGTACATCCTCGATCTAAAAAATTTTTTTTAGTACATCCTCGATCTAAAAAAAATTTTTTTAGTACATCCTCGATCTAAAAAAATTTTTTTAGTACATCCTCGATTTAAAAAAAATTTTTTAGTACATCCTCGATCAAAAAAAAATGTTTTTAGTACATCCTCGATCTAAAAAAATTTTTTTAGTACATCCTTGATTTAAAAAAAATTTTTCTAGTACATCCTCGATCTAAAAAAAATTTTTTTAGTACATCCTCGATCTAAAAAAATTTTTTTAGTACATCCTCGATCTAAAAAAAATTTTTTTAGTACATCCTCGATCTAAAAAAATTTTTTTAGTACATCCTCGATTAAAAAAAAATTTTTTTAGTACATCCTCGATCTAAAAAAATTTTTTTAGTACATCCTCGATCTAAAAAAAATTTTTTTAGTACATCCTCGATTTAAAAAAAATTTTTTTAGTACATCCTCGATCTAAAAAAATTTTTTAGTACATCCTCGATCTAAAAAAAATTTTTTTAGTACATCCTCGATCTAAAAAAATTTTTTTAGTACATCCTCGATCTAAAAAAATTTTTTAGTACATCCTCGATCTAAAAAAAATTTTTTTAGTACATCCTCGATTTAAAAAAAATTTTTCTAGTACATCCTCGATCTAAAAAAATTTTTTTAGTACATCCTCGATCTAAAAAAATTTTTTTAGTAC
Source organism: Anopheles nili (assembly GCF_943737925.1). NCBI lineage: Eukaryota > Metazoa > Arthropoda > Insecta > Diptera > Culicidae > Anopheles > Anopheles nili. The sequence goes on from NW_026525542.1 coordinate 225,199, forward strand.
ATCCTCGATCTAAAAAAAATTTTTTTAGTACATCCTCGATCTAAAAAAATTTTTTTAGTACATCCTCGATCTAAAAAAATTTTTTTAGTACATCCTCGATCTAAAAAAAATTTTTTTAGTACATCCTCGATCTAAAAAAATTTTTTTAGTACATCCTCGATTAAAAAAAAATTTTTTTAGTACATCCTCGATCTAAAAAAATTTTTTTAGTACATCCTCGATCTAAAAAAAATTTTTTTAGTACATCCTCGATTAAAAAAAAATTTTTTTAGTACATCCTCGATCTAAAAAAATTTTTTTAGTACATCCTCGATCTAAAAAAAATTTTTTTAGTACATCCTCGATCTAAAAAAATTTTTTTAGTACATCCTCGATTTAAAAAAAATTTTTTAGTACATCCTCGATCAAAAAAAAATGTTTTTAGTACATCCTCGATCTAAAAAAATTTTTTTAGTACATCCTTGATTTAAAAAAAATTTTTCTAGTACATCCTCGATCTAAAAAAAATTTTTTTAGTACATCCTCGATCTAAAAAAATTTTTTTAGTACATCCTCGATTAAAAAAAAATTTTTTTAGTACATCCTCGATCTAAAAAAATTTTTTTAGTACATCCTCGATCTAAAAAAAATTTTTTTAGTACATCCTCGATTTAAAAAAAATTTTTTTAGTACATCCTCGATCTAAAAAAATTTTTTAGTACATCCTCGATCTAAAAAAAATTTTTTTAGTACATCCTCGATCTAAAAAAATTTTTTTAGTACATCCTCGATTTAAAAAAAATTTTTTAGTACATCCTCGATCAAAAAAAAATTTTTTTAGTACATCCTCGATCTAAAAAAATTTTTTTAGTACATCCTCGATTTAAAAAAAATTTTTTTAGTACATCCTTGATATGAAAAAAATTTTTTTAGTACATCCTCGATCTAAAAAAATTTTTTTAGTACATCCTCGATCTAAAAAAAATTTTTTTAGTACATCCTCGATCTAAAAAAAATTTTTTTAGTACATCCTCGATCTAAAAAAATTTTTTTAGTACATCCTCGATCTAAAAAAATTTTTTTAGTACATCCTCGATCTAAAAAAATTTTTTTAGTACATCCTCGATTTAAAAAAAATTTTTTTAGTACATCCTCGATCTAAAAAAATTTTTTTAGTACATCCTCGATCTAAAAAAAATTTTTTTAGTACATCCTCGATCTAAAAAAATTTTTTTAGTACATCCTCGATCTAAAAAAATTTTTTAGTACATCCTCGATCTAAAAAAAATTTTTTTAGTACATCCTCGATTTAAAAAAAGTTTTTCTAGTACATCCTCGATCTAAAAAAATTTTTTTAGTACATCCTCGATCTAAAAAAATTTTTTTAGTACATCCTCGATCTAAAAAAAATTTTTTTAGTACATCCTCGATCTAAAAAAATTTTTTTAGTACATCCTCGATCTAAAAAAATTTTTTTAGTACATCCTCGATCTAAAAAAAATTTTTTTAGTACATCCTCGATCTAAAAAAATTTTTTTAGTACATCCTCGATTAAAAAAAAATTTTTTTAGTACATCCTCGATCTAAAAAAATTTTTTTAGTACATCCTCGATCTAAAAAAAATTTTTTTAGTACATCCTCGATCTAAAAAAATTTTTTTAGTACATCCTCGATTTAAAAAAAATTTTTTAGTACATCCTCGATCAAAAAAAAATGTTTTTAGTACATCCTCGATCTAAAAAAATTTTTTTAGTACATCCTTGATTTAAAAAAAATTTTTCTAGTACATCCTCGATCTAAAAAAAATTTTTTTAGTACATCCTCGATCTAAAAAAATTTTTTTAGTACATCCTCGATCTAAAAAAAATTTTTTTAGTACATCCTCGATCTAAAAAAATTTTTTTAGTACATCCTCGATTAAAAAAAAATTTTTTTAGTACATCCTCGATCTAAAAAAATTTTTTTAGTACATCCTCGATCTAAAAAAAATTTTTTTAGTACATCCTCGATTTAAAAAAAATTTTTTTAGTACATCCTCGATCTAAAAAAATTTTTTAGTACATCCTCGATCTAAAAAAAATTTTTTTAGTACATCCTCGATCTAAAAAAATTTTTTTAGTACATCCTCGATCTAAAAAAATTTTTTAGTACATCCTCGATCTAAAAAAAATTTTTTTAGTACATCCTCGATTTAAAAAAAATTTTTCTAGTACATCCTCGATCTAAAAAAATTTTTTTAGTACATCCTCGATCTAAAAAAATTTTTTTAGTACATCCTCGATCTAAAAAAAATTTTTTTAGTACATCCTCGATCTAAAAAAATTTTTTTAGTACATCCTCGATCTAAAAAAATTTTTTTAGTACATCCTCGATCTAAAAAAAATTTTTTTAGTACATCCTCGATCTAAAAAAATTTTTTTAGTACATCCTCGATTAAAAAAAAATTTTTTTAGTACATCCTCGATCTAAAAAAATTTTTTTAGTACATCCTCGATCTAAAAAAAATTTTTTTAGTACATCCTCGATCTAAAAAAATTTTTTTAGTACATCCTCGATTTAAAAAAAATTTTTTAGTACATCCTCGATCAAAAAAAAATGTTTTTAGTACATCCTCGATCTAAAAAAATTTTTTTAGTACATCCTTGATTTAAAAAAAATTTTTCTAGTACATCCTCGATCTAAAAAAAATTTTTTTAGTACATCCTCGATCTAAAAAAATTTTTTTAGTACATCCTCGATCTAAAAAAAATTTTTTTAGTACATCCTCGATCTAAAAAAATTTTTTTAGTACATCCTCGATTAAAAAAAAATTTTTTTAGTACATCCTCGATCTAAAAAAATTTTTTTAGTACATCCTCGATCTAAAAAAAATTTTTTTAGTACATCCTCGATTTAAAAAAAATTTTTTTAGTACATCCTCGATCTAAAAAAATTTTTTAGTACATCCTCGATCTAAAAAAAATTTTTTTAGTACATCCTCGATCTAAAAAAATTTTTTTAGTACATCCTCGATTTAAAAAAAAAATTTTTTAGTACATCCTCGATCAAAAAAAAATTTTTTTAGTACATCCTCGATCTAAAAAAATTTTTTTAGTACATCCTCGATTTAAAAAAAATTTTTTTAGTACATCCTCGATCTAAAAAAATTTTTTTAGTACATCCTCGATCTAAAAAAATTTTTTTAGTACATCCTCGATCAAAAAAAAATTTTTTTAGTACATCCTCGATCTAAAAAAATTTTTTTAGTACATCCTCGATTAAAAAAAAATTTTTTTAGTACATCCTCGATCTAAAAAAATTTTTTTAGTACATCCTCGATCTAAAAAAAAATTTTTTAGTACATCCTCGATCTAAAAAAATTTTTTTAGTACATCCTCGATTTAAAAAAAATTTTTTAGTACATCCTCGATCAAAAAAAAATGTTTTTAGTACATCCTCGATCTAAAAAAATTTTTTTAGTACATCCTTGATTTAAAAAAAATTTTTCTAGTACATCCTCGATCTAAAAAAAATTTTTTTAGTACATACTCGATCTAAAAAAATTTTTTTAGTACATCCTCGATTAAAAAAAAATTTTTTTAGTACATCCTCGATCTAAAAAAATTTTTTTAGTACATCCTCGATCTAAAAAAAATTTTTTTAGTACATCCTCGATTTAAAAAAAATTTTTTTAGTACATCCTCGATCTAAAAAAATTTTTTAGTACATCCTCGATCTAAAAAAAATTTTTTTAGTACATCCTCGATCTAAAAAAATTTTTTTAGTACATCCTCGATTTAAAAAAAATTTTTTAGTACATCCTCGATCAAAAAAAAATTTTTTTAGTACATCCTCGATCTAAAAAAATTTTTTTAGTACATCCTCGATTTAAAAAAAATTTTTTTAGTACATCCTTGATATGAAAAAAATTTTTTTAGTACATCCTCGATCTAAAAAAATTTTTTTAGTACATCCTCGATCTAAAAAAAATTTTTTTAGTACATCCTCGATCTAAAAAAAATTTTTTTAGTACATCCTCGATCTAAAAAAATTTTTTTAGTACATCCTCGATCTAAAAAAATTTTTTTAGTACATCCTCGATCTAAAAAAATTTTTTTAGTACATCCTCGATTTAAAAAAAATTTTTTTAGTACATCCTCGATCTAAAAAAATTTTTTTAGTACATCCTCGATCTAAAAAAAATTTTTTTAGTACATCCTCGATCTAAAAAAATTTTTTTAGTACATCCTCGATCTAAAAAAATTTTTTAGTACATCCTCGATCTAAAAAAAATTTTTTTAGTACATCCTCGATTTAAAAAAAGTTTTTCTAGTACATCCTCGATCTAAAAAAATTTTTTTAGTACATCCTCGATCTAAAAAAATTTTTTTAGTACATCCTCGATCTAAAAAAAATTTTTTTAGTACATCCTCGATCTAAAAAAATTTTTTTAGTACATCCTCGATCTAAAAAAATTTTTTTAGTACATCCTCCATCTAAAAAAAATTTTTTTAGTACATCCTCGATCTAAAAAAATTTTTTTAGTACATCCTCGATTAAAAAAAAATTTTTTTAGTACATCCTCGATCTAAAAAAATTTTTTTAGTACATCCTCGATCTAAAAAAAATTTTTTTAGTACATCCTCGATCTAAAAAAATTTTTTTAGTACATCCTCGATTTAAAAAAAATTTTTTAGTACATCCTCGATCAAAAAAAAATGTTTTTAGTACATCCTCGATCTAAAAAAATTTTTTTAGTACATCCTTGATTTAAAAAAAATTTTTCTAGTACATCCTCGATCTAAAAAAAATTTTTTTAGTACATCCTCGATCTAAAAAAATTTTTTTAGTACATCCTCGATCTAAAAAAAATTTTTTTAGTACATCCTCGATCTAAAAAAATTTTTTTAGTACATCCTCGATTAAAAAAAAATTTTTTTAGTACATCCTCGATCTAAAAAAATTTTTTTAGTACATCCTCGATCTAAAAAAAATTTTTTTAGTACATCCTCGATTTAAAAAAAATTTTTTTAGTACATCCTCGATCTAAAAAAATTTTTTAGTACATCCTCGATCTAAAAAAAATTTTTTTAGTACATCCTCGATCTAAAAAAATTTTTTTAGTACATCCTCGATCTAAAAAAATTTTTTAGTACATCCTCGATCTAAAAAAAATTTTTTTAGTACATCCTCGATTTAAAAAAAATTTTTCTAGTACATCCTCGATCTAAAAAAATTTTTTTAGTACATCCTCGATCTAAAAAAATTTTTTTAGTACATCCTCGATCTAAAAAAAATTTTTTTAGTACATCCTCGATCTAAAAAAATTTTTTTAGTACATCCTCGATCTAAAAAAATTTTTTTAGTACATCCTCGATCTAAAAAAAATTTTTTTAGTACATCCTCGATCTAAAAAAATTTTTTTAGTACATCCTCGATTAAAAAAAAAATTTTTTTAGTACATCCTCGATCTAAAAAAATTTTTTTTAGTACATCCTCGATCTAAAAAAAATTTTTTTAGTACATCCTCGATCTAAAAAAATTTTTTTAGTACATCCTCGATTTAAAAAAAATTTTTTAGTACATCCTCGATCAAAAAAAAAATGTTTTTAGTACATCCTCGATCTAAAAAAATTTTTTTAGTACATCCTTGATTTAAAAAAAATTTTTCTAGTACATCCTCGATCTAAAAAAAATTTTTTTAGTACATCCTCGATCTAAAAAAATTTTTTTAGTACATCCTCGATCTAAAAAAAATTTTTTTAGTACATCCTCGATCTAAAAAAATTTTTTTAGTACATCCTCGATTAAAAAAAAATTTTTTTAGTACATCCTCGATCTAAAAAAATTTTTTTAGTACATCCTCGATCTAAAAAAAATTTTTTTAGTACATCCTCGATTTAAAAAAAATTTTTTTAGTACATCCTCGATCTAAAAAAATTTTTTAGTACATCCTCGATCTAAAAAAAATTTTTTTAGTACATCCTCGATCTAAAAAAATTTTTTTAGTACATCCTCGATTTAAAAAAAAAATTTTTTAGTACATCCTCGATCAAAAAAAAATTTTTTTAGTACATCCTCGATCTAAAAAAATTTTTTTAGTACATCCTCGATTTAAAAAAAATTTTTTTAGTACATCCTCGATCTAAAAAAATTTTTTTAGTACATCCTCGATCTAAAAAAATTTTTTTAGTACATCCTCGATCAAAAAAAAATTTTTTTAGTACATCCTCGATCTAAAAAAATTTTTTTAGTACATCCTCGATTTAAAAAAAATTTTTTTAGTACATCCTCGATCTAAAAAAATTTTTTTAGTACATCCTCGATCTAAAAAAATTTTTTTAGTACATCCTCGATTTAAAAAAAATTTTTTTAGTACATCCTCGATCAAAAAAAAATTTTTTTAGTACATCCTCGATCTAAAAAATTTTTTTAGTACATCCTCGATTTAAAAAAAATTTTTTTAGTACATCCTCGATCTAAAAAAATTTTTTTAGTACATCCTCGATCTAAAAAAATTTTTTTAGTACATCCTCGATCTAAAAAAATTTTTTTAGTACATCCTCGATCTAAAAAAATTTTTTAGTACATCCTCGATCTAAAAAAAATTTTTTTAGTACATCCTCGATTTAAAAAAAATTTTTCTAGTACATCCTCGATCTAAAAAAAATTTTTTTAGTACATCCTCGATCTAAAAAAATTTTTTTAGTACATCCTCGATCTAAAAAAAATTTTTTTAGTACATCCTCGATCTAAAAAAATTTTTTTAGTACATCCTCGATTAAAAAAAAATTTTTTTAGTACATCCTCGATCTAAAAAAATTTTTTTAGTACATCCTCGATATAAAAAAAATTTTTTTAGTACATCCTCGATCTAAAAAAATTTTTGTAGTACATCCTCGATTTAAAAAAAATTTTTTAGTACATCCTCGATCAAAAAAAAATTTTTTTAGTACATCCTCGATCTAAAAAAATTTTTTTAGTACATCCTCGATTTAAAAAAAATTTTTTTAGTACATCCTCGATCTAAAAAAATTTTTTTAGTACATCCTCGATCTAAAAAAATTTTTTTAGTACATCCTCGATCTAAAAAAAATTTTTTAGTACATCCTCGATCTAAAAAAATTTTTTTAGTACATCCTCGATTTAAAAAAATTTTTTTTAGTACATCCTCGATCTAAAAAAAATTTTTTTAGTACATCCTCGATCTAAAAAAATTTTTTTAGTACATCCTCGATCTAAAAAAATTTTTTTAGTACATCCTCGATTTAAAAAAAATTTTTTTAGTACATCCTCGATCTAAAAAATTTTTTTTAGTACATCCTCGATCTAAAAAAAATTTTTTTAGTACATCCTCGATCTAAAAAAATTTTTTTAGTACATCCTCGATCTAAATAAATTTTTTTAGTACATCCTCGATCTAAAAAAATTTTTTTAGTACATCCTCGATCTAAAAAAATTTTTTTAGTACATCCTCGATCTAAAAAAATTTTTTAGTACATCCTCGATTTAAAAAAAATTTTTTTAGTACATCTTCGATTTAAAAAAAAATTTTTCTAGTACATCCTCGATCTAAAAAAATTTTTTTAGTACATCCTCGATCAAAAAAAAATTTTTTTAGTACATCCTCGATCTAAAAAAATTTTTTTAGTACATCCTCGACCTAAAAAAAATTTTTTTAGTACATCCTCGATTTAAAAAAAATTTTTTTAGTACATCCTCGATCTAAAAAATTTTTTTTAGTACATCCTCGATCTAAAAAAAATTTTTTTAGTACATCCTCGATCTAAAAAAATTTTTTTAGTACATCCTCGATCTAAAAAATTTTTTTTAGTACATCCTCGATCTAAAAAAATTTTTTTAGTACATCCTCGATCTAAAAAAATTTTTTTAGTACATCCTCGATCTAAAAAAATTTTTTAGTACATCCTCGATTTAAAAAAATTTTTTTTAGTACATCTTCGATTTAAAAAAAAAATTTTCTAGTACATCCTCGATCTAAAAAAATTTTTTTAGTACATCCTCGATCTAAAAAAATTTTTTTAGTACATCCTCGATCAAAAAAAAATTTTTTTAGTACATCCTCGATCAAAAAAAAATTTTTTTAGTACATCCTCGATCTAAAAAAATTTTTTTAGTACATCCTCGATTTAAAAAAAATTTTTTTAGTACATCCTCGATCTAAAAAAATTTTTTTAGTACATCCTCGATCTAAAAAAAATTTTTTTAGTACATCCTCGATCTAAAAAAATTTTTTTAGTACATCCTCGATCTAAAAAAAATTTTTTTAGTACATCCTCGATCAAAAAAAAATTTTTTTAGTACATCCTCGATCTAAAAACATTTTTTTAGTACATCCTCGATTTAAAAAAAATTTTTTTAGTACATCCTCGATCTAAAAAAATTTTTTTAGTACATCCTCGATCTAAAAAAATTTTTTTAGTACATCCTCGATCTAAAAAAAATTTTTTTAGTACATCCTCGATCTAAAAAAAATTTTTTTAGTACATCCTCGATCTTAAAACATTTTTTTAGTACATCCTCGATTTAAAAAAAATTTTTTTAGTACATCCTCGATCTAAAAAAATTTTTTTAGTACATCCTCGATCTAAAAAAAATTTTTTTAGTACATCCTTGATATGAAAAAAATTTTTTTAGTACATCCTCGATCTAAAAAAATTTTTTTAGTACATCCTCGATCTAAAAAAAATTTTTTTAGTACATCCTCGATCTAAAAAAAATTTTTTTAGTACATCCTCGATCTAAAAAAATTTTTTTAGAACATCCTCGATCTAAAAAAAATTTTTTTAGTACATCCTCGATCTAAAAAAATTTTTTTAGTACATCCTCGATTTAAAAAAAATTTTTTAGTACATCCTCGATCTAAAAAAAATTTTTTTAGTACATCCTCGATCTAAAAAAATTTTTTTAGTACATCCTCGATCTAAAAAAATTTTTTAGTACATCCTCGATCTAAAAAAAATTTTTTTAGTACATCCTCGATTTAAAAAAAATTTTTCTAGTACATCCTCGATCTAAAAAAAATTTTTTTAGTACATCCTCGATCTAAAAAAATTTTTTTAGTACATCCTCGATCTAAAAAAAATTTTTTTAGTACATCCTCGATCTAAAAAAATTATTTTAGTACATCCTCGATTTAAAAAAAATTTTTTTAGTACATCCTCGATCTAAAAAAAATTTTTTTAGTACATCCTCGATCTAAAAAAATTTTTTTAGTACATCCTCGATCTAAAAAAAATTTTTTTAGTACATCCTCGATCTAAAAAAATTTTTTTAGTACATCCTCGATCTAAAAAAAATTTTTTTAGTACATCCTCGATCTAAAAAAAATTTTTTTAGTACATCCTCGATCTAAAAAAATTTTTTTAGTACATCCTCGATCTAAAAAAAATTTTTTTAGTACATCCTCGATCTAAAAAAATTTTTTTAGTACATCCTCGATTTAAAAAAAATTTTTTTAGTACATCCTCGATCTAAAAAAATTTTTTTAGTACATCCTCGATCTAAAAAAAATTTTTTTAGTACATCCTCGATCTAAAAAAATTTTTTTAGTACATCCTCGATTTAAAAAAAATTTTTTTAGTACATCCTCGATCTAAAAAAATTTTTTTAGTACATCCTCGATCTAAAAAAAATTTTTTAGTACATCCTCGATCTAAAAAAATTTTTTTAGTACATCCTCGATCTAAAAAAAATTTTTTTAGTACATCCTCGATCTAAAAAAATTTTTTAGTACATCCACGATTTAAAAAAAATTTTTTTAGTACATCCTCGATCTAAAAAAATTTTTTTAGTACATCCTCGATCTAAAAAAAATTTTTTAGTACATCCTCGATCAAAAAAAAATTTTTTTAGTACATCCTCGATTTAAAAAAAATTTTTCTAGTACATCCTCGATCTAAAAAAAATTTTTTTAGGACATCCTCGATCTAAAAAAATTTTTTTAGTACATCCTCGATCTAAAAAAAATTTTTTTAGTACATCCTCGATCTAAAAAAATTTTTTTAGTACATCCTCGATTTAAAAAAAATTTTTTTAGTACATCCTCGATCTAAAAAAATTTTTTTAGTACATCCTCGATCTAAAAAAAATTTTTTTAGTACATCCTCGATCTAAAAAAATTTTTTTAGTACATCCTCGATTTAAAAAAAATTTTTTTAGTACATCCTCGATCTAAAAAAATTTTTTTAGTACATCCTCGATCTAAAAAAAAATTTTTTAGTACATCCTCGATCTAAAAAAATTTTTTTAGTACATCCTCGATTTAAAAAAAATTTTTTTAGTACATCCTCGATCTAAAAAAATTTTTTTAGTACATCCTCGATCTAAAAAAAATTTTTTAGTACATCCTCGATCTAAAAAAATTTTTTTAGTACATCCTCGATCTAAAAAAAATTTTTTTAGTACATCCTCGATCTAAAAAAATATTTTTAGTACATCCTCGATCTAAAAAAAATTTTTTTAGTACATCCTCGGTCTAAAAAAATTTTTTTAGTACATCCTCGATCTAAAAAAAATTTTTTTAGTACATCCTCGATCTAAAAAAAATTTTTTTAGTACATCCTCGATCTAAAAAAATTTTTTTAGTACATCCTCGATCAAAAAAAAATTTTTTTAGTACATCCTCGATCTAAAAAAATTTTTTTAGTACATCCTCGATCTAAAAAAAATTTTTTTAGTACATCCTCGATCTAAAAAAATTTTTTTAGTACATCCTCGATCTAAAAAAAATTTTTTAGTACATCCTCGATCAAAAAAAAATTTTTTTAGTACATCCTCGATCTAAAAAAATTTTTTTAGTACATCCTCGATTTAAAAAAAATTTTTTTAGTACATCCTCGATCTAAAAAAATTTTTTTAGTACATCCTCGATCTAAAAAAAATTTTTTTAGTACATCCTCGATCTAAAAAATTTTTTTAGTACATCCTCGATCTAAAAAAATTTTTTTAGTACATCCTCGATCTAAAAAAAATTTTTTTAGTACATCCTCGATTTAAAAAAAATTTTTCTAGTACATCCTCGATCTAAAAAAATTTTTTTAGTACATCCTCGATCTAAAAAAATTTTTTTAGTACATCCTCGATTTAAAAAAAATTTTTTAGTACATCCTCGATCTAAAAAAAATTTTTTTAGTACATCCTCGATTTAAAAAAAATTTTTTAGTACATCCTCGATCTAAAAAAATTTTTTTAGTACATCCTCGATCTAAAAAAAATTTTTTTAGTACATCCTCGATCTAAAAAAATTTTTTTAGTACATCCTCGATTTAAAAAAAATTTTTTTAGTACATCTTCGAGCTAAAAAAATTTTTTTAGTACATCCTCGATCTAAAAAAAATTTTTTTAGTACATCCTCGATCAAAAAAAATTTTTTTAGTACATCCTCGATCTAAAAAAAATTTTTTTAGTACATCCTTGATATGAAAAAAATTTTTTTAGTACATCCTCGATCAAAAAAAATTTTTTTAGTACATCCTCGATCAAAAAAAATTTTTTAGTACATCCTCGATCTAAAAAAAAATTTTTTAGTACATCCTTGATATGAAAAAATTTTTTTTAGTACATCCTCGATGTAAAAAAATTTTTTTAGTACATCCTCGATCTAAAAAAAATTTTTTTAGTACATCCTAGATCAAAAAAAAATTTTTTAGTACATCCTCGATCTAAAAAAAATTTTTTTAGTACATCCTTGATATGAAAAAAATTTTTTTAGTACATCCTCGATCAAAAAAAATTTTTTTAGTACATCCTCGATCTAAAAAAAATTTTGTTAGTACATCCTTGATATGAAAAAAATTTTTTTAGTACATCCTCGATCTAAAAAAAATTTTTGTAGTACATCCTTGATATGAAAAAATTTTTTTTAGTACATCCTCGATCTAAAAAAATTTTTTTAGTACATCCTCGATCTAAAAAAAATTTTTTAGTACATCCTCGATCAAAAAAAAATTTTTTTAGTACATCCTCGATTTAAAAAAAATTTTTTAGTACATCCTCGATTTAAAAAAAATTTTTTTAGTACATCCTCGATCTAAAGAAATTTTTTTAGTACATCCTCGATCTAAAAAAAATTTTTTTAGTACATCCTCGATCTAAAAAATTGTTTTAGTACATCCTCGATCTAAAAAAATTTTTTTAGTACATCCTCGATCTAAAAAAAATTTTTTTAGTACATCCTCGATTTAAAAAAAATTTTTCTAGTACATCCTCGATCTAAATAAATTTTTTTAGTACATCCTCGATCTAAAAAAATTTTTTTAGTACATCCTCGATCTAAAAAAATTTTTTTAGTACATCCTCGATCTAAAAAAATTTTTTTAGTACATCCTCGATCTAAAAAAATTTTTTTAGTACATCCTCGATCTAAAAAAAATTTTTTAGTACATCCTCGATCTAAAAAAATTTTTTTAGTACATCCTCGATTTAAAAAAATTTTTTTTAGTACATCCTCGATCTAAAAAAAATTTTTTTAGTACATCCTCGATCTAAAAAAATTTTTTTAGTACATCCTCGATCTAAAAAAATTTTTTTAGTACATCCTCGATTTAAAAAAAATTTTTTTAGTACATCCTCGATCTAAAAAATTTTTTTTAGTACATCCTCGATCTAAAAAAAATTTTTTTAGTACATCCTCGATCTAAAAAAATTTTTTTAGTACATCCTCGATCTAAATAAATTTTTTTAGTACATCCTCGATCTAAAAAAATTTTTTTAGTACATCCTCGATCTAAAAAAATTTTTTTAGTACATCCTCGATCTAAAAAAATTTTTTAGTACATCCTCGATTTAAAAAAAATTTTTTTAGTACATCTTCGATTTAAAAAAAAATTTTTCTAGTACATCCTCGATCTAAAAAAATTTTTTTAGTACATCCTCGATCAAAAAAAAATTTTTTTAGTACATCCTCGATCTAAAAAAATTTTTTTAGTACATCCTCGACCTAAAAAAAATTTTTTTAGTACATCCTCGATTTAAAAAAAATTTTTTTAGTACATCCTCGATCTAAAAAATTTTTTTTAGTACATCCTCGATCTAAAAAAAATTTTTTTAGTACATCCTCGATCTAAAAAAATTTTTTTAGTACATCCTCGATCTAAAAAATTTTTTTTAGTACATCCTCGATCTAAAAAAATTTTTTTAGTACATCCTCGATCTAAAAAAATTTTTTTAGTACATCCTCGATCTAAAAAAATTTTTTAGTACATCCTCGATTTAAAAAAATTTTTTTTAGTACATCTTCGATTTAAAAAAAAAATTTTCTAGTACATCCTCGATCTAAAAAAATTTTTTTAGTACATCCTCGATCTAAAAAAATTTTTTTAGTACATCCTCGATCAAAAAAAAATTTTTTTAGTACATCCTCGATCAAAAAAAAATTTTTTTAGTACATCCTCGATCTAAAAAAATTTTTTTAGTACATCCTCGATTTAAAAAAAATTTTTTTAGTACATCCTCGATCTAAAAAAATTTTTTTAGTACATCCTCGATCTAAAAAAAATTTTTTTAGTACATCCTCGATCTAAAAAAATTTTTTTAGTACATCCTCGATCTAAAAAAAATTTTTTTAGTACATCCTCGATCAAAAAAAAATTTTTTTAGTACATCCTCGATCTAAAAACATTTTTTTAGTACATCCTCGATTTAAAAAAAATTTTTTTAGTACATCCTCGATCTAAAAAAATTTTTTTAGTACATCCTCGATCTAAAAAAATTTTTTTAGTACATCCTCGATCTAAAAAAAATTTTTTTAGTACATCCTCGATCTAAAAAAAATTTTTTTAGTACATCCTCGATCTTAAAACATTTTTTTAGTACATCCTCGATTTAAAAAAAATTTTTTTAGTACATCCTCGATCTAAAAAAATTTTTTTAGTACATCCTCGATCTAAAAAAAATTTTTTTAGTACATCCTTGATATGAAAAAAATTTTTTTAGTACATCCTCGATCTAAAAAAATTTTTTTAGTACATCCTCGATCTAAAAAAAATTTTTTTAGTACATCCTCGATCTAAAAAAAATTTTTTTAGTACATCCTCGATCTAAAAAAATTTTTTTAGAACATCCTCGATCTAAAAAAAATTTTTTTAGTACATCCTCGATCTAAAAAAATTTTTTTAGTACATCCTCGATTTAAAAAAAATTTTTTAGTACATCCTCGATCTAAAAAAAATTTTTTTAGTACATCCTCGATCTAAAAAAATTTTTTTAGTACATCCTCGATCTAAAAAAATTTTTTAGTACATCCTCGATCTAAAAAAAATTTTTTTAGTACATCCTCGATTTAAAAAAAATTTTTCTAGTACATCCTCGATCTAAAAAAAATTTTTTTAGTACATCCTCGATCTAAAAAAATTTTTTTAGTACATCCTCGATCTAAAAAAAATTTTTTTAGTACATCCTCGATCTAAAAAAATTATTTTAGTACATCCTCGATTTAAAAAAAATTTTTTTAGTACATCCTCGATCTAAAAAAAATTTTTTTAGTACATCCTCGATCTAAAAAAATTTTTTTAGTACATCCTCGATCTAAAAAAAATTTTTTTAGTACATCCTCGATCTAAAAAAATTTTTTTAGTACATCCTCGATCTAAAAAAAATTTTTTTAGTACATCCTCGATCTAAAAAAAATTTTTTTAGTACATCCTCGATCTAAAAAAATTTTTTTAGTACATCCTCGATCTAAAAAAAATTTTTTTAGTACATCCTCGATCTAAAAAAATTTTTTTAGTACATCCTCGATTTAAAAAAAATTTTTTTAGTACATCCTCGATCTAAAAAAATTTTTTTAGTACATCCTCGATCTAAAAAAAATTTTTTTAGTACATCCTCGATCTAAAAAAATTTTTTTAGTACATCCTCGATTTAAAAAAATTTTTTTTAGTACATCCTCGATCTAAAAAAATTTTTTTAGTACATCCTCGATCTAAAAAAAATTTTTTAGTACATCCTCGATCTAAAAAAATTTTTTTAGTACATCCTCGATCTAAAAAAAATTTTTTTAGTACATCCTCGATCTAAAAAAATTTTTTAGTACATCCACGATTTAAAAAAAATTTTTTTAGTACATCCTCGATCTAAAAAAATTTTTTTAGTACATCCTCGATCTAAAAAAAATTTTTTAGTACATCCTCGATCAAAAAAAAATTTTTTTAGTACATCCTCGATTTAAAAAAAATTTTTCTAGTACATCCTCGATCTAAAAAAAATTTTTTTAGGACATCCTCGATCTAAAAAAATTTTTTTAGTACATCCTCGATCTAAAAAAAATTTTTTTAGTACATCCTCGATCTAAAAAAATTTTTTTAGTACATCCTCGATTTAAAAAAAATTTTTTTAGTACATCCTCGATCTAAAAAAATTTTTTTAGTACATCCTCGATCTAAAAAAAATTTTTTTAGTACATCCTCGATCTAAAAAAATTTTTTTAGTACATCCTCGATTTAAAAAAAATTTTTTTAGTACATCCTCGATCTAAAAAAATTTTTTTAGTACATCCTCGATCTAAAAAAAAATTTTTTAGTACATCCTCGATCTAAAAAAATTTTTTTAGTACATCCTCGATTTAAAAAAAATTTTTTTAGTACATCCTCGATCTAAAAAAATTTTTTTAGTACATCCTCGATCTAAAAAAAATTTTTTAGTACATCCTCGATCTAAAAAAATTTTTTTAGTACATCCTCGATCTAAAAAAAATTTTTTTAGTACATCCTCGATCTAAAAAAATATTTTTAGTACATCCTCGATCTAAAAAAAATTTTTTTAGTACATCCTCGGTCTAAAAAAATTTTTTTAGTACATCCTCGATCTAAAAAAAATTTTTTTAGTACATCCTCGATCTAAAAAAAATTTTTTTAGTACATCCTCGATCTAAAAAAATTTTTTTAGTACATCCTCGATCAAAAAAAAATTTTTTTAGTACATCCTCGATCTAAAAAAATTTTTTTAGTACATCCTCGATCTAAAAAAAATTTTTTTAGTACATCCTCGATCTAAAAAAATTTTTTTAGTACATCCTCGATCTAAAAAAAATTTTTTAGTACATCCTCGATCAAAAAAAAATTTTTTTAGTACATCCTCGATCTAAAAAAATTTTTTTAGTACATCCTCGATTTAAAAAAAATTTTTTTAGTACATCCTCGATCTAAAAAAATTTTTTTAGTACATCCTCGATCTAAAAAAAATTTTTTTAGTACATCCTCGATCTAAAAAATTTTTTTAGTACATCCTCGATCTAAAAAAATTTTTTTAGTACATCCTCGATCTAAAAAAAATTTTTTTAGTACATCCTCGATTTAAAAAAAATTTTTCTAGTACATCCTCGATCTAAAAAAATTTTTTTAGTACATCCTCGATCTAAAAAAATTTTTTTAGTACATCCTCGATTTAAAAAAAATTTTTTAGTACATCCTCGATCTAAAAAAAATTTTTTTAGTACATCCTCGATTTAAAAAAAATTTTTTAGTACATCCTCGATCTAAAAAAATTTTTTTAGTACATCCTCGATCTAAAAAAAATTTTTTTAGTACATCCTCGATCTAAAAAAATTTTTTTAGTACATCCTCGATTTAAAAAAAATTTTTTTAGTACATCTTCGAGCTAAAAAAATTTTTTTAGTACATCCTCGATCTAAAAAAAATTTTTTTAGTACATCCTCGATCAAAAAAAATTTTTTTAGTACATCCTCGATCTAAAAAAAATTTTTTTAGTACATCCTTGATATGAAAAAAATTTTTTTAGTACATCCTCGATCAAAAAAAATTTTTTTAGTACATCCTCGATCAAAAAAAATTTTTTAGTACATCCTCGATCTAAAAAAAAATTTTTTAGTACATCCTTGATATGAAAAAATTTTTTTTAGTACATCCTCGATGTAAAAAAATTTTTTTAGTACATCCTCGATCTAAAAAAAATTTTTTTAGTACATCCTAGATCAAAAAAAAATTTTTTAGTACATCCTCGATCTAAAAAAAATTTTTTTAGTACATCCTTGATATGAAAAAAATTTTTTTAGTACATCCTCGATCAAAAAAAATTTTTTTAGTACATCCTCGATCTAAAAAAAATTTTGTTAGTACATCCTTGATATGAAAAAAATTTTTTTAGTACATCCTCGATCTAAAAAAAATTTTTGTAGTACATCCTTGATATGAAAAAATTTTTTTTAGTACATCCTCGATCTAAAAAAATTTTTTTAGTACATCCTCGATCTAAAAAAAATTTTTTAGTACATCCTCGATCAAAAAAAAATTTTTTTAGTACATCCTCGATTTAAAAAAAATTTTTTAGTACATCCTCGATTTAAAAAAAATTTTTTTAGTACATCCTCGATCTAAAGAAATTTTTTTAGTACATCCTCGATCTAAAAAAAATTTTTTTAGTACATCCTCGATCTAAAAAATTGTTTTAGTACATCCTCGATCTAAAAAAATTTTTTTAGTACATCCTCGATCTAAAAAAAATTTTTTTAGTACATCCTCGATTTAAAAAAAATTTTTCTAGTACATCCTCGATCTAAAAAAATTTTTTTAGTACATCCTCGATCTAAAAAAATTTTTTTAGTACATCCTCGATTTAAAAAAAATTTTTTAGTACATCCTCGATGTAAAAAAAATTTTTTTAGTACATCCTCGATCTAAAAAAATTTTTTAGTACATCCTCGATCTAAAAAAAATTTTTTTAGTACATCCTCGATTTATAAAAAATTTTTCTTGTACATCCTCGATCTAAAAAAAATTTTTTTAGTACATACTCGATCTAAAAAAATTTTTTTAGTACATCCTCGATCTAAAAAAAATTTTTTAGTACATCCTCGATCTAAAAAAATTGTTTTAGTACATCCTCGATCTAAAAAAATTTTTTAGTACATCCTCGATCTAAAAAAAATTTTTTTAGTACATCCTCGATTTAAAAAAAATTTTTCTAGTACATCCTCGATCTTAAATAAATTTTTTTAGTACATCCTCGATCTAAAAAAATTTTTTTAGTACATCCTCGATCTAAAAAAAATTTTTTTAGTACATCCTCGATCTAAAAAAATTTTTTTAGTACATCCTCGATTTAAAAAAAATTTTTTTAGTACATCCTCGATCTAAAAAAATTTTTTTAGTACATCCTCGATCTAAAAAAAATTTTTTTAGTACATCCTCGATCTAAAAAATTTTTTTTAGTACATCCTCGATTTAAAAAAAATTTTTTTAGTACATCCTCGATCTAAAAAAATTTTTTTAAGTACATCCTCGATTTAAAAAAAATTTTTCTAGTACATCCTCGATCTAAAAAAAATTTTTTTAGTACATCCTCGATCTAAAAAAATTTTTTTAGTACATCAACGATCTAAAAAAAATTTTTTTAGTACATCCTCGATCTAAAAAAATTTTTTTAGTACATCCTCGATTAAAAAAAAATTTTTTTAGTACATCCTCGATCTAAAAAAATTTTTTTAGTACATCCTCGATATAAAAAAAATTTTTTTAATACATCCTCGATCTAAAAAAATTTTTGTAGTACATCCTCGATTTAAAAAAAATTTTTTAGTACATCCTCGATCAAAAAAAAATTTTTTTAGTACATCCTCGATCTAAAAAAAATTTTTTAGTACATCCTCGATTTAAAAAAAATTTTTTTAGTACATCCTCGATCTAAAAAAATTTTTTTAGTACATCCTCGATCTAAAAAAATTTTTTTAGTACATCCTCGATCTAAAAAAAATTTTTTAGTACATCCTCGATCTAAAAAAATTTTTTTAGTACATCCTCGATTTAAAAAAATTTTTTTTAGTACATCCTCGATCTAAAAAAAATTTTTTTAGTACATCCTCGATCTAAAAAAATTTTTTTAGTACATCCTCGATCTAAAAAAATTTTTTTAGTACATCCTCGATTTAAAAAAAATTTTTTTAGTACATCCTCGATCTAAAAATTTTTTTTTAGTACATCCTCGATCTAAAAAAAATTTTTTTAGTACATCCTCGATCTAAAAAAATTTTTTTAGTACATCCTCGATCTAAATAAATTTTTTTAGTACATCCTCGATCTAAAAAAATTTTTTTAGTACATCCTCGATCTAAAAAAATTTTTTTAGTACATCCTCGATCTAAAAAAATTTTTTAGTACATCCTCGATTTAAAAAAAATTTTTTTAGTACATCTTCGATTTAAAAAAAAATTTTTCTAGTACATCCTCGATCTAAAAAAATTTTTTTAGTACATCCTCGATCAAAAAAAAATTTTTTTAGTACATCCTCGATCTAAAAAAATTTTTTTAGTACATCCTCGATCTAAAAAAATTTTTTTAGTACATCCTCGATTTAAAAAAAATTTTTTTAGTACATCCTCGATCTAAAAAATTTTTTTTAGTACATCCTCGATCTAAAAAAAATTTTTTTAGTACATCCTCGATCTAAAAAAATTTTTTTAGTACATCCTCGATCTAAAAAAATTTTTTTAGTACATCAACGATCTAAAAAAAATTTTTTTAGTACATCCTCGATCTAAAAAAATTTTTTTAGTACATCCTCGATCTAAAAAATTTTTTTTAGTACATCCTCGATTTAAAAAAAATTTTTTTAGTACATCCTCGATCTAAAAAAATTTTTTTAAGTACATCCTCGATTTAAAAAAAATTTTTCTAGTACATCCTCGATCTAAAAAAAATTTTTTTAGTACATCCTCGATCTAAAAAAATTTTTTTAGTACATCAACGATCTAAAAAAAATTTTTTTAGTACATCCTCGATCTAAAAAAATTTTTTAGTACATCCTCGACCCATGTCGACCCTTGCGCGACCCCGACCTTCAGGATTTTGCTCTACGGAAGGGGTCCTCTCTGTACAAGGTTTAGGGGTACATTTTCACCCAAAAACCACTATCGCTCAACCGAAACAACTCCTCGACATGTGTCTTCTCTGTGAATTTGGCCCCGATCTGACGATTAGTTTTCGAGATATGCCCCTCTGAAAGTACATATTGGGACTTAGCCGATTTTCACCCATTGCGGTTTCTATCGGGTGTTGGGAATCGCTCTACCGACCAGCCGGTTTGAGATATCGATTCCCGGTCTTCGGCGCGTTTGCTCAACTCCGTAATGCCTACTTTTCGTCCATACACACAACACCTCGCAGAGTTCTCCTTCTGCCAGATATAGCGCGTGCCCCTTTGTTCGTGCACCATTTTGCCCGTTTTTCGTACATTGCCTCGAAACCATGCGTCCGACGGTTTTGCGTCCCAAGTACCGATGTTAGAACATCACCGTGGCTAACTTTCGTCCATATACGCCAAACTTCTCAGACACCTCCATCCGAGAGTATTTCGTGTTTTCCCATATATTGCATACTTCCAGGGGTTTTCTTCCATACAACTTTCAATGTTCTGTAAAACACCCGCGCATCGTCCGATTGGACTGAAACTGCTCCGGCGCGCTCTCTGCCGTGCTACAACTCTGCGCAAACCATCGAAACCTCGATGCCTGCGTGCGCACCTAGCCATCTGAACTCCGTACACTCTGGCTTAACAGGCCTCTTAGCCCGTTACAACATGGCTAACCCACTGGTAACCGGTAACCGTCACTCGTCCAATGTGGTCCATCACCCGTGCAAGCTGTTTCGCGTGCTTGCGCTTGCTCCGTGAGCAATCCCGCGTGCATTCGGTTGTCTTCCAACAGCGTGTTCGTCTCGCAACAATCTCCTCCGTGTGTACGCCTGGTGCTATGCAACGAGTTGAAATTTTTCGGGAAGTCAAGTTTTGGGACTTGTACTTTTTTTCAACATTAAATGCAGCTTTTCGCACACCATAGCAACTCGGGCTTCGACTTTCGGGACTTAGTGCTTTTCGCGGATCAAGCCCAATGGACTTGACCCGCTAAAGCTCACCTCCTCTCTATCGCTCCATTCGGGTAGCTATGGTGCACCCCAGCCAGTAGCGCACATGCACCCCATGTCTGGGGCACAAGCACACCACCCACTAGGACACCCTTTCCCGGTGGGTGCAAGTCACTCTACTCCGAGCCCTGGGACACCTTCCCAGGGTGTTTTCCATGTACCACTAACCCTTGGTTGGACACCTCTTGGCTACTTGACCCCTTTCCCGGTGGGTGCAAGTCACCGTGCGGAACCTTTCGGCCGCTCTCCCTAGGACTGTGTTGCAGGCAAGCACAGTGGTTCCGCGACCTAGAGACAGCGGCACCCCTTGTTACTACTACTCCGAGCCCTGGGACACCTTCCCAGGGTGTTTTCCATCTACCACTAGCCTCTGGTTGACCATCGGTGGAGGTAGTTGATTTCACCCAAAACCACCCTAGGTCACCGTTCCGACCACCCAGCTACCGTTAAAACGCCTCCGGACACCAGGACACACCTTCCCGGTACCAGAACCAGTCGTAGTTGCCGTCACCCAAATTTCATACAACCGTCACCCACGGGCCGAAACACCTTGCCACTACATGAGTCTAGTATTAGGTCCTAGGGTCTCTTTTCGACAACTCCCGACCTCCCTGATATCGAATCGTCAGTTTACATGAGGAGGCTAAACATTCTATGACGACTCAGTACAACCATACCTCCCTATAATAGTGAAATGTCAAATTCTAGGGCTTTTTGGCCATGGAAAATTCTGAAGCTCGGCACGAGCAAACATGACCCATGCTTGTATCTCCGAAACTATGAGTCTGACAGTTTTGCACCCTTCAGCGGAAAGTTGTGTCTCGTTAAGCCTAAAAAGTCAGTAAAACACCACGAAACGATCCGACCACTCCTTCGACCTGTTTTAGGGTTTTGCAGTTTCCCATGGGGTATTTTGTATGGGGAAAACCGACCCATGCCCGTATCTCCGTACCTAAGCGTCTGACGGTCTTGGACCCCTTTAGGTAAAAGTTGCATACCGTCGAGCCGAACATTTCGCTAGAACATCGCGAAACGATCCGACGACTCCTTCTGGGAGTTTTTGGGGTCGGAAGGTTTTCTGGGACTTAGTCTCTGGAGCAACATTTCTGAAGCTCGGCACGAGCAGCCACGCACGTGTCTTATATCTCCGTAAGTAAGGGTCTGACGGTCTTGGACACCTTTAGCAAAAAGTTGCGCTCTATCGAATGGAACATTTCACTAGAACACCACGAAACGATCCGACCACTCCTTCGACCTGTTTTGGGGTTTTGCAGTTTTCCATGGGGTATTTTGTATGGGGAAAACCGACCCATGCCCGTACCTCCGTACCTAAGCGTCTGACGGTCTTGGACCCCTTTAGGTAAAAGTTGCATTTCGTCGAGCTGAACATTTCACTAGAACATCGCGAAACGATCCGACGACTCCTTCTGGGAGTTTTTGGGGTCGGAAGGTTTTCTCGGACTTAGTCTCTGGAGCAACATTTCTGAAGCTCGGCACGAGCAGCCACGCACGTGTCTTATATCTCCGTAAGTAAGGGTCTGACGGTCTTGGACACCTTTAGCAAAAAGTTGCGTATAACCATCCTCGTCAATACTCTCGAACACTGTAACTCGATCCGACCACTCCTTGGTACACTTTTGTGGGTTACCAGTTTCGGTTGGGACTTAGTCTCTGGAGACCAAATTCTGAAGCTCGGCGTGGGTACCGGTTTTTCATGCACGTCAGAGGGCCTCGACCGCCCCGAGAACCCGACCTTCAGGATTTTGCTCTACGGAAGGGGTCTACCATTGCGCGACCCCGACCTTCAGGATTTTGCTCTACGGAAGGGGGTGCACAAAAGTGTTCGTAATCAACCTCGGATTGTACTTTTCATCATCTAGGGGCACCGTAGGGACCGAAAAAAGTGGTTTCGCATGATAGTCCACCTCGACCCATGTCGACCCTTGCGCGACCCCGACCTTCAGGATTTTGCTCTACGGAAGGGGGTCGACTTGTGCGCAACCCCGACCTTCAGGATTTTGCTCTACGGAAGGGGGTGCACAAAAGTGTTCGTAATCAACCTCGGATTGTACTTTTCATCATCTAGGGGCACCGTAGGGACCGAAAAAAGTGGTTTCGCATGATAGTCCACCTCGACCCATGTCGACCCTTGCGCGACCCCGACCTTCAGGATTTTGCTCTACGGAAGGGGGTGCACACTTGTGCGACCCCGACCTTCAGGATTTTGCTCTACGGAAGGGGGTGCACAAAAGTGTTCGTAATCAACCTCGGATTGTACTTTTCATCATCTAGGGGCACCGTAGGGACCGAAAAAAGTGGTTTCGCATGATAGTCCACCTCGACCCATGTCGACCCTTGCGCGACCCCGACCTTCAGGATTTTGCTCTACGGAAGGGGGTCTACTTGTGCGCAACCCCGACCTTCAGGATTTTGCTCTACGGAAGGGGGTGCACAAAAGTGTTCGTAATCAACCTCGGATTGTACTTTTCATCATCTAGGGGCACCGTAGGGACCGAAAAAAGTGGTTTCGCATGATAGTCCACCTCGACCCATGTCGACCCTTGCGCGACCCCGACCTTCAGGATTTTGCTCTACGGAAGGGGGTCTACTTGTGCGCAACCCCGACCTTCAGGATTTTGCTCTACGGAAGGGGGTGCACAAAAGTGTTCGTAATCAACCTCGGATTGTACTTTTCATCATCTAGGGGCACCGTAGGGACCGAAAAAAGTGGTTTCGCATGATAGTCCACCTCGACCCATGTCGACCCTTGCGCGACCCCGACCTTCAGGATTTTGCTCTACGGAAGGGGGTGCACAAAAGTGTTCGTAATCAACCTCGGATTGTACTTTTCATCATCTAGGGGCACCGTAGGGACCGAAAAAAGTGGTTTCGCATGATAGTCCACCTCGACCCATGTCGACCCTTGCGCGACCCCGACCTTCAGGATTTTGCTCTACGGAAGGGGGTGCACAAAAGTGTTCGTAATCAACCTCGGATTGTACTTTTCATCATCTAGGGGCACCGTAGGGACCGAAAAAAGTGGTTTCGCATGATAGTCCACCTCGACCCATGTCGACCCTTGCGCGACCCCGACCTTCAGGATTTTGCTCTACGGAAGGGGGTCTACTTGTGCGCAACCCCGACCTTCAGGATTTTGCTCTACGGAAGGGGGTGCACAAAAGTGTTCGTAATCAACCTCGGATTGTACTTTTCATCATCTAGGGGCACCGTAGGGACCGAAAAAAGTGGTTTCGCATGATAGTCCACCTCGACCCATGTCGACCCTTGCGCGACCCCGACCTTCAGGATTTTGCTCTACGGAAGGGGGTGCACAAAAGTGTTCGTAATCAACCTCGGATTGTACTTTTCATCATCTAGGGGCACCGTAGGGACCGAAAAAAGTGGTTTCGCATGATAGTCCACCTCGACCCATGTCGACCCTTGCGCAACCCCGACCTTCAGGATTTTGCTCTACGGAAGGGGGTGCACAAAAGTGTTCGTAATCAACCTCGGATTGTACTTTTCATCATCTAGGGGCACCGTAGGGACCGAAAAAAGTGGTTTCGCATGATAGTCCACCTCGACCCATGTCGACCCTTGCGCGACCCCGACCTTCAGGATTTTGCTCTACGGAAGGGGGTCTACTTGTGCGCAACCCCGACCTTCAGGATTTTGCTCTACGGAAGGGGGTGCACAAAAGTGTTCGTAATCAACCTCGGATTGTACTTTTCATCATCTAGGGGCACCGTAGGGACCGAAAAAAGTGGTTTCGCATGATAGTCCACCTCGACCCATGTCGACCCTTGCGCGACCCCGACCTTCAGGATTTTGCTCTACGGAAGGGGGTGCACAAAAGTGTTCGTAATCAACCTCGGATTGTACTTTTCATCATCTAGGGGCACCGTAGGGACCGAAAAAAGTGGTTTCGCATGATAGTCCACCTCGACCCATGTCGACCCTTGCGCGACCCCGACCTTCAGGATTTTGCTCTACGGAAGGGGGTGCACAAAAGTGTTCGTAATCAACCTCGGATTGTACTTTTCATCATCTAGGGGCACCGTAGGGACCGAAAAAAGTGGTTTCGCATGATAGTCCACCTCGACCCATGTCGACCCTTGCGCGACCCCGACCTTCAGGATTTTGCTCTACGGAAGGGGGTGCACAAAAGTGTTCGTAATCAACCTCGGATTGTACTTTTCATCATCTAGGGGCACCGTAGGGACCGAAAAAAGTGGTTTCGCATGATAGTCCACCTCGACCCATGTCGACCCTTGCGCGACCCCGACCTTCAGGATTTTGCTCTACGGAAGGGGGTGCACAAAAGTGTTCGTAATCAACCTCGGATTGTACTTTTCATCATCTAGGGGCACCGTAGGGACCGAAAAAAGTGGTTTCGCATGATAGTCCACCTCGACCCATGTCGACCCTTGCGCGACCCCGACCTTCAGGATTTTGCTCTACGGAAGGGGGTCTACTTGTGCGCAACCCCGACCTTCAGGATTTTGCTCTACGGAAGGGGGTGCACAAAAGTGTTCGTAATCAACCTCGGATTGTACTTTTCATCATCTAGGGGCACCGTAGGGACCGAAAAAAGTGGTTTCGCATGATAGTCCACCTCGACCCATGTCGACCCTTGCGCGACCCCGACCTTCAGGATTTTGCTCTACGGAAGGGGGTGCACAAAAGTGTTCGTAATCAACCTCGGATTGTACTTTTCATCATCTAGGGGCACCGTAGGGACCGAAAAAAGTGGTTTCGCATGATAGTCCACCTCGACCCATGTCGACCCTTGCGCGACCCCGACCTTCAGGATTTTGCTCTACGGAAGGGGGTCTACTTGTGCGCAACCCCGACCTTCAGGATTTTGCTCTACGGAAGGGGGTGCACAAAAGTGTTCGTAATCAACCTCGGATTGTACTTTTCATCATCTAGGGGCACCGTAGGGACCGAAAAAAGTGGTTTCGCATGATAGTCCACCTCGACCCATGTCGTCCCTTGCGCGACCCCGACCTTCAGGATTTTGCTCTACGGAAGGGGGTCGACTTGTGCGCAACCCCGACCTTCAGGATTTTGCTCTACGGAAGGGGGTGCACAAAAGTGTTCGTAATCAACCTCGGATTGTACTTTTCATCATCTAGGGGCACCGTAGGGACCGAAAAAAGTGGTTTCGCATGATAGTCCACCTCGACCCATGTCGACCCTTGCGCGACCCCGACCTTCAGGATTTTGCTCTACGGAAGGGGGTCTACTTGTGCGCAACCCCGACCTTCAGGATTTTGCTCTACGGAAGGGGGTGCACAAAAGTGTTCGTAATCAACCTCGGATTGTACTTTTCATCATCTAGGGGCACCGTAGGGACCGAAAAAAGTGGTTTCGCATGATAGTCCACCTCGACCCATGTCGACCCTTGCGCGACCCCGACCTTCAGGATTTTGCTCTACGGAAGGGGGTCGACTTGTGCGCAACCCCGACCTTCAGGATTTTGCTCTACGGAAGGGGGTGCACAAAAGTGTTCGTAATCAACCTCGGATTGTACTTTTCATCATCTAGGGGCACCTTAGGGACCGAAAAAAGTGGTTTCGCATGATAGTCCACCTCGACCCATGTCGACCCTTGCGCGACCACGACCTTCAGGATTTTGCTCTACGGAAGGGGGTGCACAAAAGTGTTCGTAATCAACCTCGGATTGTACTTTTCATCATCTAGGGGCACCGTAGGGACCGAAAAAAGTGGTTTCGCATGATAGTCCACCTCGACCCATGTCGACCCTTGCGCGACCCGGACCTTCAGGATTTTGCTCTACGGAAGGGGTCTACCCTTGCTCGACCCCGACCTTCAGGATTTTGCTCTACGGAAGGGGGTGCACAAAAGTGTTCGTAATCAACCTCGGATTGTACTTTTCATCATCTAGGGGCACCGTAGGGACCGAAAAAAGTGGTTTCGCATGATAGTCCACCTCGACCCATGTCGACCCTTGCGCGACCCCGACCTTCAGGATTTTGCTCTACGGAAGGGGGTCTACTTGTGCGCAACCCCGACCTTCAGGATTTTGCTCTACGGAAGGGGGTGCACAAAAGTGTTCGTAATCAACCTCGGATTGTACTTTTCATCATCTAGGGGCACCGTAGGGACCGAAAAAAGTGGTTTCGCATGATAGTCCACCTCGACCCATGTCGACCCTTGCGCGACCCCGACCTTCAGGATTTTGCTCTACGGAAGGGGGTCTACTTGTGCGCAACCCCGACCTTCAGGATTTTGCTCTACGGAAGGGGGTGCACAAAAGTGTTCGTAATCAACCTCGGATTGTACTTTTCATCATCTAGGGGCACCGTAGGGACCGAAAAAAGTGGTTTCGCATGATAGTCCACCTCGACCCATGTCGACCCTTGCGCGACCCCGACCTTCAGGATTTTGCTCTACGGAAGGGGGTGCACAAAAGTGTTCGTAATCAACCTCGGATTGTACTTTTCATCATCTAGGGGCACCGTAGGGACCGAAAAAAGTGGTTTCGCATGATAGTCCACCTCGACCCATGTCGACCCTTGCGCGACCCCGACCTTCAGGATTTTGCTCTACGGAAGGGGGTCTACTTGTGCGCAACCCCGACCTTCAGGATTTTGCTCTACGGAAGGGGGTGCACAAAAGTGTTCGTAATCAACCTCGGATTGTACTTTTCATCATCTAGGGGCACCGTAGGGACCGAAAAAAGTGGTTTCGCATGATAGTCCACCTCGACCCATGTCGACCCTTGCGCGACCCCGACCTTCAGGATTTTGCTCTACGGAAGGGGGTGCACACTTGTGCGACCCCGACCTTCAGGATTTTGCTCTACGGAAGGGGGTGCACAAAAGTGTTCGTAATCAACCTCGGATTGTACTTTTCATCATCTAGGGGCACCGTAGGGACCGAAAAAAGTGGTTTCGCATGATAGTCCACCTCGACCCATGTCGACCCTTGCGCGACCCCGACCTTCAGGATTTTGCCCTACGGAAGGGGGTCGACTTGTGCGCAACCCCGACCTTCAGGATTTTGCTCTACGGAAGGGGGTGCACAAAAGTGTTCGTAATCAACCTCGGATTGTACTTTTCATCATCTAGGGGCACCGTAGGGACCGAAAAAAGTGGTTTCGCATGATAGTCCACCTCGACCCATGTCGACCCTTGCGCGACCCCGACCTTCAGGATTTTGCTCTACGGAAGGGGGTGCACACTTGTGCGACCCCGACCTTCAGGATTTTGCTCTACGGAAGGGGGTGCACACTTGTGCGCAACCCCGACCTTCAGGATTTTGCTCTACGGAAGGGGGTGCACAAAAGTGTTCGTAATCAACCTCGGATTGTACTTTTCATCATCTAGGGGCACCGTAGGGACCGAAAAAAGTGGTTTCGCATGATAGTCCACCTCGACCCATGTCGACCCTTGCGCGACCCCGACCTTCAGGATTTTGCTCTACGGAAGGGGGTGCACAAAAGTGTTCGTAATCAACCTCGGATTGTACTTTTCATCATCTAGGGGCACCGTAGGGACCGAAAAAAGTGGTTTCGCATGATAGTCCACCTCGACCCATGTCGACCCTTGCGCGACCCCGACCTTCAGGATTTTGCTCTACGGAAGGGGGTCTACTTGTGCGCAACCCCGACCTTCAGGATTTTGCTCTACGGAAGGGGGTGCACAAAAGTGTTCGTAATCAACCTCGGATTGTACTTTTCATCATCTAGGGGCACCGTAGGGACCGAAAAAAGTGGTTTCGCATGATAGTCCACCTCGACCCATGTCGACCCTTGCGCGACCCCGACCTTCAGGATTTTGCTCTACGGAAGGGGGTCGACTTGTGCGCAACCCCGACCTTCAGGATTTTGCTCTACGGAAGGGGGTGCACAAAAGTGTTCGTAATCAACCTCGGATTGTACTTTTCATCATCTAGGGGCACCGTAGGGACCGAAAAAAGTGGTTTCGCATGATAGTCCACCTCGACCCATGTCGACCCTTGCGCGACCCCGACCTTCAGGATTTTGCTCTACGGAAGGGGGTCGACTTGTGCGCAACCCCGACCTTCAGGATTTTGCTCTACGGAAGGGGGTGCACAAAAGTGTTCGTAATCAACCTCGGATTGTACTTTTCATCATCTAGGGGCACCGTAGGGACCGAAAAAAGTGGTTTCGCATGATAGTCCACCTCGACCCATGTCGACCCTTGCGCGACCCCGACCTTCAGGATTTTGCTCTACGGAAGGGGGTCTACTTGTGCGCAACCCCGACCTTCAGGATTTTGCTCTACGGAAGGGGGTCGACTTGTGCGCAACCCCGACCTTCAGGATTTTGCTCTACGGAAGGGGGTGCACAAAAGTGTTCGTAATCAACCTCGGATTGTACTTTTCATCATCTAGGGGCACCGTAGGGACCGAAAAAAGTGGTTTCGCATGATAGTCCACCTCGACCCATGTCGACCCTTGCGCGACCCCGACCTTCAGGATTTTGCTCTACGGAAGGGGGTCGACTTGTGCGCAACCCCGACCTTCAGGATTTTGCTCTACGGAAGGGGGTGCACAAAAGTGTTCGTAATCAACCTCGGATTGTACTTTTCATCATCTAGGGGCACCGTAGGGACCGAAAAAAGTGGTTTCGCATGATAGTCCACCTCGACCCATGTCGACCCTTGCGCGACCCCGACCTTCAGGATTTTGCTCTACGGAAGGGGGTGCACACTTGTGCGACCCCGACCTTCAGGATTTTGCTCTACGGAAGGGGGTGCACAAAAGTGTTCGTAATCAACCTCGGATTGTACTTTTCATCATCTAGGGGCACCGTAGGGACCGAAAAAAGTGGTTTCGCATGATAGTCCACCTCGACCCATGTCGACCCTTGCGCGACCCCGACCTTCAGGATTTTGCCCTACGGAAGGGGGTCGACTTGTGCGCAACCCCGACCTTCAGGATTTTGCTCTACGGAAGGGGGTGCACAAAAGTGTTCGTAATCAACCTCGGATTGTACTTTTCATCATCTAGGGGCACCGTAGGGACCGAAAAAAGTGGTTTCGCATGATAGTCCACCTCGACCCATGTCGACCCTTGCGCGACCCCGACCTTCAGGATTTTGCTCTACGGAAGGGGGTGCACAAACGTGTTCGTAATCAACCTCGGATTGTACTTTTCATCATCTAGGGGCACCGTAGGGACCGAAAAAAGTGGTTTCGCATGATAGTCCACCTCGACCCATGTCGACCCTTGCGCGACCCCGACCTTCAGGATTTTGCTCTACGGAAGGGGGTCTACTTGTGCGCAACCCCGACCTTCAGGATTTTGCTCTACGGAAGGGGGTGCACAAAAGTGTTCGTAATCAACCTCGGATTGTACTTTTCATCATCTAGGGGCACCGTAGGGACCGAAAAAAGTGGTTTCGCATGATAGTCCACCTCGACCCATGTCGACCCTTGCGCGACCCCGACCTTCAGGATTTTGCTCTACGGAAGGGGTCTACCCTTGCGCGACCCCGACCTTCAGGATTTTGCTCTACGGAAGGGGTCCTCTCTGTACAAGGTTTAGGGGTACATTTTCACCCAAAAACCACTATCGCTCATCCGAAACAACTCCTCGACATGTGTCTTCTCTGTGAAATTGGCCCCGATCTGACGAGTAGTTTTCGAGATATGCCCCTCTGAAGGTACATATTGGGACTTAGCCGATTTTCACCCATTGCGGTGTCTATGGGGTGTTGGGAATCGCTCTACCGACCAGCCGGTTGGAGATATCGAGTTGCGGTCTTCGGCGCGTTTGCTCAACTCCGTAATGCCTACTTTTCGTCCATACACACAACACCTCGCAGAGTTCTCCTTCTGCTAGATATAGCGCGTGCCCCTTTGTTCGTGCACCATTTTGGCCCGTTTTTCGCACATCGCCTCGAAACCATGCGTCCGACGCTTTTGCGTCCCAAGTAGTGATGTTAGAACACCACCGTGGCTAACTTTCGTCCATATACGTCAACTCCGTGCAATGTCTCCATCACCCTGTTTTTGGGTGAAAACCCATTTCTGGGACTTAGCCGATTTTCACCCATTGCGGTGTCTATGGGGTGTTGGGAATCGCTCTACCGACCAGCCGGTTGGAGATATCGATTCCCGGTCTTCGGCGCGTTTGCTCAACTCCGTAATGCCTACTTTTCGTCCATACACACAACACCTCGCAGAGTTCTCCTTCTGCCAGATATAGCGCGTGCCCCTTTGTTCGTGCACCATTTTTGCCCGTTTTTCGCACATTGCCTCGAAACCATGCGTTCGACGGTTTTGCGTCCCAAGCACCGATGTTAGAACACCACCCTGGCTAACTTTCGTTCATATACGCCAAACTTCTCAGACACCTCCATCCGAGAGTATTTCGTGTTTTCCCATATATTGCATACTGCCAGGGGTTTTCTTCCATACAACTTTCAATGTTCTGTAAAACACCCGCGCATCGTCCGATTGTACTGAAACTGCTCCGGCGCGCTCTCTGCCGTGCTACAACTCTGCGCAAACCATCAAAACCTCGATGCCTGCGTGCGCACCTAGCCATCTGAACTCCGTACACTCTGGCTTAACAGGCCTCTTAGCCCGTTACAACATGGCTAACCCACTGGTAACCGGTAACCGTCACTCGTCCAATGTGGTCCATCACCCGTGCAAGCTGTTTCGCGTGCTTGCGCTTGCTCCGTGAGCAATCCCGCGTGCATTCGGTTGTCTTCCAACAGCGTGTTCGTCTCGCAACAATCTCCTCCGTGTGTACGCCTGGTGCTATGCAACTAGTTGAAATTTTTCGGGAAGTCAAGTTTTGGGACTTGTACTTTTTTTCAACATTAAATGCAGCTTTTCGCACACCATAGCAACTCGGGCTTCGACTTTCGGGACTTGGTGCTTTTCGCGGATCAAGCCCAATGGACTTGACCCGCTAAAGCTCACCTCCTCTCTATCGCTCCATTCGGGTAGCTATGGTGCACCCCAGCCAGTAGCGCACATGCACCCCATGTCTGAGGCACAAGCACACCACCCACTAGGACACACCACAGCAGCACACCCTTCTGCACATAGCACCACGTATGTGCAGCGTCGCCTTACCCAAGCGACTTGCCCCACCTTGCAGGAGCAAGCTCCCACAGGTGGCGCGCAGCCGGTGTGTGACTCCCGCACACTCCCGACTAGGTGGTACCATCATAACCATGGCACGCACCCAGGCACCTGCACCTGCTGCAGGTACCTTACGCACACGCGTGATGACCCCCGTGTGGAGGGCCGGTGGATTCCCGGTGGGTGCAAGTCACTCTACTTCGAGCCCTGGGACAGCTTCCCAAGGTGTTTTCCATGTACCACTAACCCTTGGTTGGACACCTCTTGGCTACTTGACCCCTTTCCCGGTGGGTGCAAGTCACCGTGCGGAACCTTTCGGCCGCTCTCCCTAGGACTGTGTTGCAGGCAAGCACAGTGGTTCCGCGACCTAGAGACAGCGGCATCCCTTGTTACTGCTACTCCGAGCCCTGGTACACCTTCCCAGGGTGTTTTCCATGTACCAATAGCCTCTGGTTGACCATCGGTGGAGGTAGGTGATTTCACCCAAAACCACCCTAGGTCACCGTTCCGACCACCCAGCTACCGTTAAAACGCCTCCGGACACCAGGACACACCTTCCCGGCACCAGAACCAGTCGTAGTTGCCGTCACCCAAATTTCATACAACCGTCACCCACGGGCCGAAACACCTTGCCACTACATGAGTCTAGTATTAGGTCCTAGGGTCTCTTTTCGACAACTCCCGACCTCCCTGATATCGAATCGTCAGTTTACATGAGGAGGCTAAACTTTCTATGACGACTCAGTACAACCATACCTCCCTATAATAGTGAAATGTCAAATTCTAGGGCTTTTTGGCCATGGAAAATTCTGAAGCTCGGCACGAGCAAACATGACCCATGCTTGTATCTCCGAAACTATGAGTCTGACAGTTTTGCACCCTTCTGCGGAAAGTTGTGTCTCGGTAAGCCTAAAAAGTCAGTAGAACATCACGAAACGATCCGACCACTCCTTCGACCTGTTTTTGGGTTTTGCAGTTTTCCATGGGGTATTTTGTATGGGGAAAACCGACCCATGCCCGTATCTCCGTACCTAAGCGTCTGACGGTCTTGGACCCCTTTAGGTAAAAGTTGCATTTCGTCGAGCTGAACATTTCACTAGAACATCGCGAAACGATCCGACGACTCCTTCTGGGAGTTTTTGGGGTCGGAAGGTTTTCTGGGACTTAGTCTCTGGAGCAACATTTCTGAAGCTCGGCACGGGCAACCACGCACGTGTCTTATATCTCCGTAAGTAAGGGTCTGACGGTCTTGGACACCTTTAGCAAAAAGTTGCGCCCTATGGAATGGAACATTTCACTAGAACACCACGAAACGATCCGACCACTCCTTCGACCTGTTTTGGGGTTTTGCAGTTTTCCATGGGGTATTTTGTATGGGGAAAACCGACCCATGCCCGTATCTCCGTACCTAAGCGTCTGACGGTCTTGGACCCCTTTAGGTAAAAGTTGCATTCCGTCGAGCTGAACATTTCACTAGAACATCGCGAAACGATCCGACGACTCCTTCTGGGAGTTTTTGGGGTCCGAAGGTTTTCTGGGACTTAGTCTCTGGAGCAACATTTCTGAAGCTCGGCACGAGCAACCACGCACGTGTCTTATATCTCCGTAAGTAAGGGTCTGACGGTCTTGGACACCTTTAGCAAAAAGTTGCGCCCTATCGAATGAAACATTTCACTAGAACACCACGAAACGATCCGACCACTCCTTCGACCTGTTTTGGGGTTTTGCAGTTTTCCATGGGGTATTTTGTATGGGGAAAACCGACCCATGCCCGTATCTCCGTACCTAAGCGTCTGACGGTCTTGGACCCCTTTAGGTAAAAGTTGCATTCCGTCGAGCTGAACATTTCACTAGAACATCGCGAAACGATCCGACGACTCCTTCTGGGAGTTTTTGGGGTCCGAAGGTTTTCTGGGACTTAGTCTCTGGAGCAACATTTCTGAAGCTCGGCACGAGCAACCACGCACGTGTCTTATATCTCCGTAAGTAAGGGTCTGACGGTCTTGGACACCTTTAGCAAAAAGTTGCGCCCTATCGAATGGAACATTTCACTAGAACACCACGAAACGATCCGACCACTCCTTCGACCTGTTTTGGGGTTTTGCAGTTTTCCATGGGGTATTTTGTATGGGGAAAACCGACCCATGCCCGTATCTCCGTACCTAAGCGTCTGACGGTCTTGGACCCCTTAAGGTAAAAGTTGCATTCCGTCGAGCTGAACATTTCACTAGAACATCGCGAAACGATCCGACGACTCCTTCTGGGAGTTTTTGGGGTCCGAAGGTTTTCTGGGACTTAGTCTCTGGAGCAACATTTCTGAAGCTCGGCACGAGCAACCACGCACGTGTCTTATATCTCCGTAAGTAAGGGTCTGACGGTCTTGGACACCTTTAGCAAAAAGTTGCGTATAACCATCCTCGTCAATACTCTCGAACACTGTAACTCGATCCGACCACTCCTTGGTACACTTTTGTGGGTTGCCAGTTTCGGTTGGGACTTAGTCTCTGGAGACCAAATTCTGAAGCTCGGCGTGGGTACCGGTTTTTCGTGCACGTCAGAGGGCCTCGACCGCCCCGAGAACCCGACCTTCAGGATTTTGGCCATTTTTGGGGGTGCACAAAAGTGTTCGTAATCAACCTCGGATTGTACTTTTCATCATCTAGGGGCACCGTAGGGACCGAAAAAAGTGGTTTCGCATGATAGTCCACCTCGACCCATGTCGACCCTTGCGCGACCCAGACCTTCAGGATTTTGCTCTACGGAAGGGGGTGCACAAAAGTGTTCGTAATCACCCTCGGATTGTACTTTTCATCATCTAGGGGCACCGTAGGGACCGAAAAAAGTGGTTTCGCATGATAGTCCACCTCGACCCATGTCGACCCTTGCGCGACCCCGACCTTCAGGATTTTGCTCTACGGAAGGGGGTCTACTTGTGCGCAACCCCGACCTTCAGGATTTTGCTCTACGGAAGGGGGTGCACAAAAGTGTTCGTAATCAACCTCGGATTGTACTTTTCATCATCTAGGGGCACCGTAGGGACCGAAAAAAGTGGTTTCGCATGATAGTCCACCTCGACCCATGTCGACCCTTGCGCGATCCCGACCTTCAGGATTTTGCTCTACGGAAGGGGGTCGACTTGTGCGCAACCCCGACCTTCAGGATTTTGCTCTACGGAAGGGGGTGCACAAAAGTGTTCGTAATCAACCTCGGATTGTACTTTTCATCATCTAGGGGCACCGTAGGGACCGAAAAAAGTGGTTTCGCATGATAGTCCACCTCGACCCATGTCGACCCTTGCGCAACCCCGACCTTCAGGATTTTGCTCTACGGAAGGGGGTGCACAAAAGTGTTCGTAATCAACCTCGGATTGTACTTTTCATCATCTAGGGGCACCGTAGGGACCGAAAAAAGTGGTTTCGCATGATAGTCCACCTCGACCCATGTCGACCCTTGCGCGACCCCGACCTTCAGGATTTTGCTCTACGGAAGGGGGTCTACTTGTGCGCAACCCCGACCTTCAGGATTTTGCTCTACGGAAGGGGGTGCACAAAAGTGTTCGTAATCAACCTCGGATTGTACTTTTCATCATCTAGGGGCACCGTAGGGACCGAAAAAAGTGGTTTCGCATGATAGTCCACCTCGACCCATGTCGACCCTTGCGCGACCCCGACCTTCAGGATTTTGCTCTACGGAAGGGGGTCGACTTGTGCGCAACCCCGACCTTCAGGATTTTGCTCTACGGAAGGGGGTGCACAAAAGTGTTCGTAATCAACCTCGGATTGTACTTTTCATCATCTAGGGGCACCGTAGGGACCGAAAAAAGTGGTTTCGCATGATAGTCCACCTCGACCCATGTCGACCCTTGCGCGACCCCGACCTTCAGGATTTTGCTCTACGGAAGGGGGTGCACAAAAGTGTTCGTAATCAACCTCGGATTGTACTTTTCATCATCTACGGGCACCGTAGGGACCGAAAAAAGTGGTTTCGCATGATAGTCCACCTCGACCCATGTCGACCCTTGCGCGACCCCGACCTTCAGGATTTTGCTCTACGGAAGGGGGTGCACAAAAGTGTTCGTAATCAACCTCGGATTGTACTTTTCATCATCTAGGGGCACCGTAGGGACCGAAAAAAGTGGTTTCGCATGATAGTCCACCTCGACCCATGTCGACCCTTGCGCGACCCCGACCTTCAGGATTTTGCTCTACGGAAGGGGGTCGACTTGTGCGCAACCCCGACCTTCAGGATTTTGCTCTACGGAAGGGGGTCTACTTGTGCGCAACCCCGACCTTCAGGATTTTGCTCTACGGAAGGGGGTCGACTTGTGCGCAACCCCGACCTTCAGGATTTTGCTCTACGGAAGGGGGTGCACAAAAGTGTTCGTAATCAACCTCGGATTGTACTTTTCATCATCTAGGGGCACCGTAGGGACCGAAAAAAGTGGTTTCGCATGATAGTCCACCTCGACCCATGTCGACCCTTGCGCGACCCCGACCTTCAGGATTTTGCTCTACGGAAGGGGGTGCACAAAAGTGTTCGTAATCAACCTCGGATTGTACTTTTCATCATCTAGGGGCACCGTAGGGACCGAAAAAAGTGGTTTCGCATGATAGTCCACCTCGACCCATGTCGACCCTTGCGCGACCCCGACCTTCAGGATTTTGCTCTACGGAAGGGGGTGCACAAAAGTGTTCGTAATCAACCTCGGATTGTACTTTTCATCATCTAGGGGCACCGTAGGGACCGAAAAAAGTGGTTTCGCATGATAGTCCACCTCGACCCATGTCGACCCTTGCGCGACCCCGACCTTCAGGATTTTGCTCTACGGAAGGGGGTGCACACTTGTGCGCAACCCCGACCTTCAGGATTTTGCTCTACGGAAGGGGGTGCACAAAAGTGTTCGTAATCAACCTCGGATTGTACTTTTCATCATCTAGGGGCACCGTAGGGACCGAAAAAAGTGGTTTCGCATGATAGTCCACCTCGACCCATGTCGACCCTTGCGCGACCCCGACCTTCAGGATTTTGCTCTACGGAAGGGGGTGCACAAAAGTGTTCGTAATCAACCTCGGATTGTACTTTTCATCATCTAGGGGCACCGTAGGGACCGAAAAAAGTGGTTTCGCATGATAGTCCACCTCGACCCATGTCGACCCTTGCGCGACCCCGACCTTCAGGATTTTGCTCTACGGAAGGGGGTCGACTTGTGCGCAACCCCGACCTTCAGGATTTTGCTCTACGGAAGGGGGTGCACAAAAGTGTTCGTAATCAACCTCGGATTGTACTTTTCATCATCTAGGGGCACCGTAGGGACCGAAAAAAGTGGTTTCGCATGATAGTCCACCTCGACCCA
The DNA here is from genome assembly GCF_943737925.1 of Anopheles nili. Classification (NCBI taxonomy): domain Eukaryota; kingdom Metazoa; phylum Arthropoda; class Insecta; order Diptera; family Culicidae; genus Anopheles; species Anopheles nili. The sequence continues at coordinate 262,497 of NW_026525542.1, forward strand.
TGTCGACCCTTGCGCGACCCCGACCTTCAGGATTTTGCTCTACGGAAGGGGGTCGACTTGTGCGCAACCCCGACCTTCAGGATTTTGCTCTACGGAAGGGGGTGCACAAAAGTGTTCGTAATCAACCTCGGATTGTACTTTTCATCATCTAGGGGCACCGTAGGGACCGAAAAAAGTGGTTTCGCATGATAGTCCACCTCGACCCATGTCGACCCTTGCGCGACCCCGACCTTCAGGATTTTGCTCTACGGAAGGGGGTGCACACTTGTGCGACCCCGACCTTCAGGATTTTGCTCTACGGAAGGGGGTGCACAAAAGTGTTCGTAATCAACCTCGGATTGTACTTTTCATCATCTAGGGGCACCGTAGGGACCGAAAAAAGTGGTTTCGCATGATAGTCCACCTCGACCCATGTCGACCCTTGCGCGACCCCGACCTTCAGGATTTTGCTCTACGGAAGGGGGTCTACTTGTGCGCAACCCCGACCTTCAGGATTTTGCTCTACGGAAGGGGGTGCACAAAAGTGTTCGTAATCAACCTCGGATTGTACTTTTCATCATCTAGGGGCACCGTAGGGACCGAAAAAAGTGGTTTCGCATGATAGTCCACCTCGACCCATGTCGACCCTTGCGCGACCCCGACCTTCAGGATTTTGCTCTACGGAAGGGGGTCTACTTGTGCGCAACCCCGACCTTCAGGATTTTGCTCTACGGAAGGGGGTGCACAAAAGTGTTCGTAATCAACCTCGGATTGTACTTTTCATCATCTAGGGGCACCGTAGGGACCGAAAAAAGTGGTTTCGCATGATAGTCCACCTCGACCCATGTCGACCCTTGCGCGACCCCGACCTTCAGGATTTTGCTCTACGGAAGGGGGTGCACAAAAGTGTTCGTAATCAACCTCGGATTGTACTTTTCATCATCTAGGGGCACCGTAGGGACCGAAAAAAGTGGTTTCGCATGATAGTCCACCTCGACCCATGTCGACCCTTGCGCGACCCCGACCTTCAGGATTTTGCTCTAAGGAAGGGGGTCGACTTGTGCGCAACCCCGACCTTCAGGATTTTGCTCTACGGAAGGGGGTGCACAAAAGTGTTCGTAATCAACCTCGGATTGTACTTTTCATCATCTAGGGGCACCGTAGGGACCGAAAAAAGTGGTTTCGCATGATAGTCCACCTCGACCCATGTCGACCCTTGCGCGACCCCGACCTTCAGGATTTTGCTCTACGGAAGGGGGTGCACACTTGTGCGACCCCGACCTTCAGGATTTTGCTCTACGGAAGGGGGTGCACAAAAGTGTTCGTAATCAACCTCGGATTGTACTTTTCATCATCTAGGGGCACCGTAGGGACCGAAAAAAGTGGTTTCGCATGATAGTCCACCTCGACCCATGTCGACCCTTGCGCGACCCCGACCTTCAGGATTTTGCTCTACGGAAGGGGGTCTACTTGTGCGCAACCCCGACCTTCAGGATTTTGCTCTACGGAAGGGGGTGCACAAAAGTGTTCGTAATCAACCTCGGATTGTACTTTTCATCATCTAGGGGCACCGTAGGGACCGAAAAAAGTGGTTTCGCATGATAGTCCACCTCGACCCATGTCGACCCTTGCGCGACCCCGACCTTCAGGATTTTGCTCTACGGAAGGGGGTCTACTTGTGCGCAACCCCGACCTTCAGGATTTTGCTCTACGGAAGGGGGTGCACAAAAGTGTTCGTAATCAACCTCGGATTGTACTTTTCATCATCTAGGGGCACCGTAGGGACCGAAAAAAGTGGTTTCGCATGATAGTCCACCTCGACCCATGTCGACCCTTGCGCGACCCCGACCTTCAGGATTTTGCTCTACGGAAGGGGGTCGACTTGTGCGCAACCCCGACCTTCAGGATTTTGCTCTACGGAAGGGGGTGCACAAAAGTGTTCGTAATCAACCTCGGATTGTACTTTTCATCATCTAGGGGCACCGTAGGGACCGAAAAAAGTGGTTTCGCATGATAGTCCACCTCGACCCATGTCGACCCTTGCGCGACCCCGACCTTCAGGATTTTGCTCTACGGAAGGGGGTGCACAAAAGTGTTCGTAATCAACCTCGGATTGTACTTTTCATCATCTAGGGGCACCGTAGGGACCGAAAAAAGTGGTTTCGCATTATAGTCCACCTCGACCCATGTCGACCCTTGCGCGACCCCGACCTTCAGGATTTTGCTCTACGGAAGGGGGTCTACTTGTGCGCAACCCCGACCTTCAGGATTTTGCTCTACGGAAGGGGGTGCACAAAAGTGTTCGTAATCAACCTCGGATTGTACTTTTCATCATCTAGGGGCACCGTAGGGACCGAAAAAAGTGGTTTCGCATGATAGTCCACCTCGACCCATGTCGACCCTTGCGCGACCCCGACCTTCAGGATTTTGCTCTACGGAAGGGGGTGCACACTTGCGCGACCCCGACCTTCAGGATTTTGCTCTACGGAAGGGGGTGCACAAAAGTGTTCGTAATCAACCTCGGATTGTACTTTTCATCATCTAGGGGCACCGTAGGGACCGAAAAAAGTGGTTTCGCATGATAGTCCACCTCGACCCATGTCGACCCTTGCGCGACCCCGACCTTCAGGATTTTGCTCTACGGAAGGGGGTGCACAAAAGTGTTCGTAATCAACCTCGGATTGTACTTTTCATCATCTAGGGGCACCGTAGGGACCGAAAAAAGTGGTTTCGCATGATAGTCCACCTCGACCCATGTCGACCCTTGCGCGACCCCGACCTTCAGGATTTTGCTCTACGGAAGGGGGTCTACTTGTGCGCAACCCCGACCTTCAGGATTTTGCTCTACGGAAGGGGGTGCACAAAAGTGTTCGTTATCAACCTCGGATTGTACTTTTCATCATCTAGGGGCACCGTAGGGACCGAAAAAAGTGGTTTCGCATGATAGTCCACCTCGACCCATGTCGACCCTTGCGCGACCCCGACCTTCAGGATTTTGCTCTACGGAAGGGGGTGCACACTTGCGCGACCCCGACCTTCAGGATTTTGCTCTACGGAAGGGGGTGCACAAAAGTGTTCGTAATCAACCTCGGATTGTACTTTTCATCATCTAGGGGCACCGTAGGGACCGAAAAAAGTGGTTTCGCATGATAGTCCACCTCGACCCATGTCGACCCTTGCGCGACCCCGACCTTCAGGATTTTGCTCTACGGAAGGGGGTCTACTTGTGCGCAACCCCGACCTTCAGGATTTTGCTCTACGGAAGGGGGTGCACAAAAGTGTTCGTAATCAACCTCGGATTGTACTTTTCATCATCTAGGGGCACCGTAGGGACCGAAAAAAGTGGTTTCGCATGATAGTCCACCTCGACCCATGTCGACCCTTGCGCGACCCCGACCTTCAGGATTTTGCTCTACGGAAGGGGGTCTACTTGTGCGCAACCCCGACCTTCAGGATTTTGCTCTACGGAAGGGGGTGCACAAAAGTGTTCGTAATCAACCTCGGATTGTACTTTTCATCATCTAGGGGCACCGTAGGGACCGAAAAAAGTGGTTTCGCATGATAGTCCACCTCGACCCATGTCGACCCTTGCGCGACCCCGACCTTCAGGATTTTGCTCTACGGAAGGGGGTCTACTTGTGCGCAACCCCGACCTTCAGGATTTTGCTCTACGGAAGGGGGTGCACAAAAGTGTTCGTAATCAACCTCGGATTGTACTTTTCATCATCTAGGGGCACCGTAGGGACCGAAAAAAGTGGTTTCGCATGATAGTCCACCTCGACCCATGTCGACCCTTGCGCGACCCCGACCTTCAGGATTTTGCTCTACGGAAGGGGGTGCACACTTGTGCGACCCCGACCTTCAGGATTTTGCTCTACGGAAGGGGGTGCACAAAAGTGTTCGTAATCAACCTCGGATTGTACTTTTCATCATCTAGGGGCACCGTAGGGACCGAAAAAAGTGGTTTCGCATGATAGTCCACCTCGACCCATGTCGACCCTTGCGCGACCCCGACCTTCAGGATTTTGCTCTACGGAAGGGGTCTACCCTTGCGCGACCCCGACCTTCAGGATTTTGCTCTACGGAAGGGGGTGCACAAAAGTGTTCGTAATCAACCTCGGATTGTACTTTTCATCATCTAGGGGCACCGTAGGGACCGAAAAAAGTGGTTTCGCATGATAGTCCACCTCGACCCATGTCGACCCTTGCGCGACCCCGACCTTCAGGATTTTGCTCTACGGAAGGGGGTCGACTTGTGCGCAACCCCGACCTTCAGGATTTTGCTCTACGGAAGGGGGTGCACAAAAGTGTTCGTAATCAACCTCGGATTGTACTTTTCATCATCTAGGGGCACCGTAGGGACCGAAAAAAGTGGTTTCGCATGATGGTCCACCTCGACCCATGTCGACCCTTGCGCGACCCCGACCTTCAGGATTTTGCTCTACGGAAGGGGGTCTACTTGTGCGCAACCCCGACCTTCAGGATTTTGCTCTACGGAAGGGGGTGCACAAAAGTGTTCGTAATCAACCTCGGATTGTACTTTTCATCATCTAGGGGCACCGTAGGGACCGAAAAAAGTGGTTTCGCATGATAGTCCACCTCGACCCATGTCGACCCTTGCGCGACCCCGACCTTCAGGATTTTGCTCTACGGAAGGGGGTCTACTTGTGCGCAACCCCGACCTTCAGGATTTTGCTCTACGGAAGGGGGTGCACAAAAGTGTTCGTAATCAACCTCGGATTGTACTTTTCATCATCTAGGGGCACCGTAGGGACCGAAAAAAGTGGTTTCGCATGATAGTCCACCTCGACCCATGTCGACCCTTGCGCGACCCCGACCTTCAGGATTTTGCTCTACGGAAGGGGGTGCACACTTGTGCGCAACCCCGACCTTCAGGATTTTGCTCTACGGAAGGGGGTGCACAAAAGTGTTCGTAATCAACCTCGGATTGTACTTTTCATCATCTAGGGGCACCGTAGGGACCGAAAAAAGTGGTTTCGCATGATAGTCCACCTCGACCCATGTCGACCCTTGCGCGACCCCGACCTTCAGGATTTTGCTCTACGGAAGGGGGTCTACTTGTGCGCAACCCCGACCTTCAGGATTTTGCTCTACGGAAGGGGGTGCACAAAAGTGTTCGTAATCAACCTCGGATTGTACTTTTCATCATCTAGGGGCACCGTAGGGACCGAAAAAAGTGGTTTCGCATGATAGTCCACCTCGACCCATGTCGACCCTTGCGCGACCCTGACCTTCAGGATTTTGCTCTACGGAAGGGGGTGCACAAAAGTGTTCGTAATCAACCTCGGATTGTACTTTTCATCATCTAGGGGCACCGTAGGGAACGAAAAAAGTGGTTTCGCATGATAGTCCACCTCGACCCATGTCGACCCTTGCGCGACCCCGACCTTCAGGATTTTGCTCTACGGAAGGGGGTCTACTTGTGCGCAACCCCGACCTTCAGGATTTTGCTCTACAGAAGGGGGTGCACAAAAGTGTTCGTAATCAACCTCGGATTGTACTTTTCATCATCTACGGGCATCGTAGGGACCGAAAAAAGTGGTTTCGCATGATAGTCCACCTCGACCCATGTCGACCCTTGCGCGACCCCGACCTTCAGGATTTTGCTCTACGGAAGGGGGTCGACTTGTGCGCAACCCCGACCTTCAGGATTTTGCTCTACGGAAGGGGGTGCACAAAAGTGCTCGTAATCAACCTCGGATTGTACTTTTCATCATCTAGGGGCACCGTAGGGACCGAAAAAAGTGGTTTCGCATGATAGTCCACCTCGACCCATGTCGACCCTTGCGCGACCCCGACCTTCAGGATTTTGCTCTACGGAAGGGGGTCTACTTGTGCGCAACCCCGACCTTCAGGATTTTGCTCTACGGAAGGGGGTGCACAAAAGTGTTCGTAATCAACCTCGGATTGTACTTTTCATCATCTAGGGGCACCGTAGGGACCGAAAAAAGTGGTTTCGCATGATAGTCCACCTCGACCCATGTCGACCCTTGCGCGACCCCGACCTTCAGGATTTTGCTCTACGGAAGGGGGTCTACTTGTGCGCAACCCCGACCTTCAGGATTTTGCTCTACGGAAGGGGGTGCACAAAAGTGTTCGTAATCAACCTCGGATTGTACTTTTCATCATCTAGGGGCACCGTAGGGACCGAAAAAAGTGGTTTCGCATGATAGTCCACCTCGACCCATGTCGACCCTTGCGCGACCCCGACCTTCAGGATTTTGCTCTACGGAAGGGGGTCGACTTGTGCGCAACCCCGACCTTCAGGATTTTGCTCTACGGAAGGGGGTGCACAAAAGTGTTCGTAATCAACCTCGGATTGTACTTTTCATCATCTAGGGGCACCGTAGGGACCGAAAAAAGTGGTTTCGCATGATAGTCCACCTCGACCCATGTCGACCCTTGCGCGACCCCGACCTTCAGGATTTTGCTCTACGGAAGGGGGTGCACAAAAGTGTTCGTAATCAACCTCGGATTGTACTTTTCATCATCTAGGGACACCGTAGGGACCGAAAAAAGTGGTTTCGCATGATAGTCCACCTCGACCCATGTCGACCCTTGCGCGACCCCGACCTTCAGGATTTTGCTCTACGGAAGGGGGTCTACTTGTGCGCAACCCCGACCTTCAGGATTTTGCTCTACGGAAGGGGGTGCACAAAAGTGTTCGTAATCAACCTCGGATTGTACTTTTCATCATCTATGGGCACCGTAGGGACCGAAAAAAGTGGTTTCGCATGATAGTCCACCTCGACCCATGTCGACCCTTGCGCGACCCCGACCTTCAGGATTTTGCTCTACGGAAGGGGGTCTACTTGTGCGCAACCCCGACCTTCAGGATTTTGCTCTACGGAAGGGGGTGCACAAAAGTGTTCGTAATCAACCTCGGATTGTACTTTTCATCATCTAGGGGCACCGTAGGGACCGAAAAAAGTGGTTTCGCATGATAGTCCACCTCGACCCATGTCGACCCTTGCGCGACCCCGACCTTCAGGATTTTGCTCTACGGAAGGGGGTGCACAAAAGTGTTCGTAATCAACCTCGGATTGTACTTTTCATCATCTAGGGGCACCGTAGGGACCGAAAAAAGTGGTTTCGCATGATAGTCCACCTCGACCCATGTCGACCCTTGCGCGACCCCGACCTTCAGGATTTTGCTCTACGGAAGGGGGTCTACTTGTGCGCAACCCCGACCTTCAGGATTTTGCTCTACGGAAGGGGGTGCACAAAAGTGTTCGTAATCAACCTCGGATTGTACTTTTCATCATCTAGGGGCACCGTAGGGACCGAAAAAAGTGGTTTCGCATGATAGTCCACCTCGACCCATGTCGACCCTTGCGCGACCCCGACCTTCAGGATTTTGCTCTACGGAAGGGGGTGCACAAAAGTGTTCGTAATCAACCTCGGATTGTACTTTTCATCATCTAGGGGCACCGTAGGGACCGAAAAAAGTGGTTTCGCATGATAGTCCACCTCGACCCATGTCGACCCTTGCGCGACCCCGACCTTCAGGATTTTGCTCTACGGAAGGGGGTGCACACTTGTGCGTCCCCGACCTTCAGGATTTTGCTCTACGGAAGGGGGTGCACAAAAGTGTTCGTAATCAACCTCGGATTGTACTTTTCATCATCTAGGGGCACCGTAGGGACCGAAAAAAGTGGTTTCGCATGATAGTCCACCTCGACCCATGTCGACCCTTGCGCGACCCCGACCTTCAGGATTTTGCTCTACGGAAGGGGGTCTACTTGTGCGCAACCCCAACCTTCAGGATTTTGCTCTACGGAAGGGGGTGCACAAAAGTGTTCGTAATCAACCTCGGATTGTACTTTTCATCATCTAGGGGCACCGTAGGGACCGAAAAAAGTGGTTTCGCATGATAGTCCACCTCGACCCATGTCGACCCTTGCGCGACCCCGACCTTCAGGATTTTGCTCTACGGAAGGGGGTCTACTTGTGCGCAACCCCAACCTTCAGGATTTTGCTCTACGGAAGGGGGTGCACAAAAGTGTTCGTAATCAACCTCGGATTGTACTTTTCATCATCTAGGGGCACCGTAGGGACCGAAAAAAGTGGTTTCGCATGATAGTCCACCTCGACCCATGTCGACCCTTGCGCGACCCCGACCTTCAGGATTTTGCTCTACGGAAGGGGGTCTACTTGTGCGCAACCCCGACCTTCAGGATTTTGCTCTACGGAAGGGGGTGCACAAAAGTGTTCGTAATCAACCTCGGATTGTACTTTTCATCATCTAGGGGCACCGTAGGGACCGAAAAAAGTGGTTTCGCATGATAGTCCACCTCGACCCATGTCGACCCTTGCGCGACCCCGACCTTCAGGATTTTGCTCTACGGAAGGGGGTGCACAAAAGTGTTCGTAATCAACCTCGGATTGTACTTTTCATCATCTAGGGGCACCGTAGGGACCGAAAAAAGTGGTTTCGCATGATAGTCCACCTCGACCCATGTCGACCCTTGCGCGACCCCGACCTTCAGGATTTTGCTCTACGGAAGGGGTCCTCTCTGTACAAGGTTTAGGGGTACATTTTCACCCAAAAACCACTATCGCTCAACCGAAACAACTCCTCGACATGTGTCTTCTCTGTGAATTTGGCCCCGATCTGACGAGTAGTTTTCGAGATATGCCCCTTTGAAGGTACATATTGGGACTTAGCCGATTTTCACCCATTGCGGTGTCTATGGGGTGTTGGGAATCGCTCTACCGACCAGCCGGTTGGAGATATCGATTCCCGGTCTTCGGCGCGTTTGCTCAACTCCGTAATGCCTACTTTTCGTCCATACACACAACACCTCGCAGAGTTCTCCTTCTGCCAGATATAGCGCGTGCCCCTTTGTTCGTGCACCATTTTGGCCCGTTTTTCGCACATCGCTTCGAAACCATGCGTCCGACGCTTTTGCGTCCCAAGTACCGATGTTAGAACACCACCGTGGCTAACTTTCGTCCATATACGCCAACTCCGTGCAATGTCTCCATCACCCTGTTTTTGGGTGAAAACCCATTTCTGGGACTTAGGCGATTTTCACCCATTGCGGTGTCTATGGGGTGTTGGGAATCGCTCTACCGACCAGCCGGTTGGAGATATCGATTCCCGGTCTTCGGCGCGTTTGCTCAACTCCGTAATGCCTACTTTTCGTCCATACACACAACACCTCGCAGAGTTCTCCTTCTGCCAGATATAGCGCGTGCCCCTTTGTTCGTGCACCATTTTGGCCCGTTTTTCGCACATCGCTTCGAAACCATGCGTCCGACGCTTTTGCGTCCCAAGTACCGATGTTAGAACATCACCGTGGCTAACTTTCGTCCATATACGCCAACTCCGTGCAATGTCTCCATCACCCTGTTTTTGGGTGAAAACCCATTTCTGGGACTTAGCCGATTTTCACCCATTGCGGTGTCTATGGGGTGTTGGGAATCGCTCTACCGACCAGCCGGTTGGAGATATCGATTCCCGGTCTTCGGCGCGTTTGCTCAACTCCGTAATGCCTACTTTTCGTCCATACACACAACACCTCGCAGAGTTCTCCTTCTGCCAGATATAGCGCGTGCCCCTTTGTTCGTGCACCGTTTTGGCCCGTTTTTCGCACATTGCCTCGAAACCATGCGTTCGACGGTTTTGCGTCCCAAGCACCGATGTTAGAACACCACCGTGGCTAACTTTCGTCCATATACGCCAACTCCGTGCAATGTCTCCATCACCCTGTTTTTGGGTGAAAACCCATTTCAGGGACTTAGCCGATTTTCACCCATTGCGGTGTCTATGGGGTGTTGGGAATCGCTCTACCGACCAGCCGGTTGGAGATATCGATTCCCGGTCTTCGGCGCGTTTGCTCAACTCCGTAATGCCTACTTTTCGTCCATACACACAACACCTCGCAGAGTTCTCCTTCTGCTAGATATAGCGCGTGCCCCTTTGTTCGTGCACCATTTTGGCCCGTTTTTCGCACATCGCTTCGAAACCATGCGTGCGACGGTTTTGCGTCTCAAGTACC